>NC_056745.1:129389796-129489796 GCF_019279795.1 Protopterus annectens | reverse complement strand
CTGTCAGCTAGGATGTTGGCAATATCTGTGGGTTCGTGTAGTTTTGTCATTTTGGACTAATTCTGAGCATATCTGGGAATTCCCACCCAGGTTCCTAACATAACTAAAGAAAGCCTTGTGATTATCCTTAGTGTCCTGTGCAATTTTTCTCTCGAAGCTGGCCTTAGACGATTTTATGAGTGCCCGTAGTTTTTTGCTAATACTGATCAGAGATGCCTTCCCTTTTTGGGATTTTGCTCCATCATGTAGTAGCTTCCTCCTTCTATTGTATAGTTTGTTTATGGCTGGGGTCCACCAGACAGGACGTCTGCCTTTGGAGGATTGGGTCTTGGTTTTATTTGGGATTGCATGATCCATGGTTTCCTAAAGGTGTTCACAGAATGCGTTTATAAAGGATTCTGTGGTCTGGGCCGTTTTTCCACAGGCCTGGGGGCTTTGAAGGATTCCACCTCGGTTTTGATGAGTGTGAAATTTGCTTTAGAGAAGTTTTTCACTGCGGTTTTCAGGGCAGAGGGTGGAGTCGGGATGTGAATATCCACTGAGATTAGTTTATGGTCTGATCTTACCAGTGAGAGATACACTTCTAGTCTGGAGCATAGAGTCCCCATGTTGGTGATGATCAAGTCCAGTATGTTTTCCCCTCTTGTGGGAGTGGTAACAAGTTGTTCCATAGCATTTGAGTTTATAAATTCTAGGAACCTTTGGGCTAGGGTGTTGGAGCTAGAGTAAGGCTCCCAGTCTATGTTTGGGTAGTTGAAGTCACCCAATATAATGGTGCTTGGAGAGACCGTCATATTTTCCAGTGTTCTCAGGAAGGCCGAGTGGGGTTCCTGGGTTTGGGAGGGTGGTCTGTAGCAGGCTATAAACTGGAAGGCAGTTTTACCTACTGTTAGTTGCACATGGATAGTCTCTGATGCTTCTCATACAGCCACCAACCTGGAGGTGTGGGTATCTTTGACCAATATTGATACTCCCCCTCCTTTTGTGGTTCGGTCCAAGTTTTGGGGTGTTGTTTAGCCTTAAGGGCTGTGACTGTTCGGCAAACTGGCTTTATGAGCTATGTGTTGCACGTGTTTTGTTTTGGGGTAGCGGTTGCTTGGGTGTCTGCTTTTGAGGTCTCTGCTGCTTAGGCAGATTTTTATTTAGAGCCTCTATGTATGTTTTTGTGTGTTCGGTTTGCTGTCATGGTAGGTCTATGTGAAACTGGAATTGTAGTGAGTGTGGTTTCCTTCTCGACTGGTTTTGCCAGTACTGAGTTGAGACAGCTTAGCCTCCAGTATGGCTATATGGTTGCATCTCTCATGTGTTGGAATTTGTTGGGAGGAGGAGAGGGTTGTCTGTGTACATGAGGCGGTTGTAACATTGCCTCAAGATTCCCAGATTCACCAGCTGGACCGGAGAGGAGATTGACAACTGACCTTTGGACATGCTAGAATAGTATTGGGAATTCCTTTATAATTGAAAAAAAAAGGCCAATGGGGAACGAGGTATGCTAAGGAGTTTGTGAGGGTGTAGTGCTCTTAATATTTTAGTGCTGACTTATAGAATTGCTTTAGTGAGCAAGTGCCAGGTAATCTCTTAAATGCAATGCTACAGGTAACTTAAATGCAAAACGCACAAACAGTAACTTTTCTTTCAAGTGAAACAAGGAAATAAGTACAGTAAGCAATGCAGATATCACTAGGGATCCACAGAATGCTGAAAAAGTCAGTTTGTTTTAGGTAAGCATTAACGCTTTCACGGAAATAAACCAGCAAAACAAAACAATAAGCATACAAATTAAGCTAGATTCAGCAGGTAGCCTGATCTAGTCTTATGCTACAGCAAACAAGGTGTACCCTAATTAGGGTTGTAACAAAGCAGTTCAAATATGCAGGCACCCTAGTAAGCCTTTAACCAGAAATTCCCAGCTCAGGCGAAGGGCAGAGTCCAGCCTCCTCCCGGCCAGCCAAAGAGGTGACCACAAACCCTTTTAATGTAAAATAAGTGGCCTGAAGCTCCAAGTGCTTGGGAAACCAGAATTAATACACTTTTAGAATAACAGACACTGAGCCCCTCAATCAGGCAGTTCCCAACTTAGATGGATGTAGTTACCTGTCCTGCCACCACACAGTGCAGGCCACAAACCTTCCTAATGTAAAACAACAACTGGTCTGAACCCCCAAGTGCTTAATCCAAAGACTTAGAATGATAGCTAGACTTTAATCAAGTTACTACCAAGCAGTAATAATAAATACAATAGAATACTTTAAAGAATGCCTGGATTAGTGCTGCTAAAGTTAGGTACAAACAAAAGCTAGATCTCAGCAGGCCTGATCTAGTCTATGCTACAGCAAAACAAGGTGTGTAAACCAATTACCTCAAAGTAAGAAGCAGTTTAAATATGCAGGCACTATAAGCCTTTAACCAGAAATTCCCAGCTAGAAGGGCAGAGTCCAGCCTTCCTCCCACAAGAGTGCAGACTACACTTAACCCTTTTAATGTAAAATAACTGGTCTGAAGCCCAAGTGCTTAAACCAGAATTAATACACTTTGAGAATCAACTACACTGAGCCCTCAATCAGCAGTTCCCAACTTAGAAGGACGTAGAAGCTACCTGTCCTGCCACTACAGTGCAGACCACAAACCTTCCTTAATGTGCAAAACAACTGGTCTGAAGCCCAAGTGGTTAAAACTAAAAGGCTTAGAAATGAGTTACACCCAAGCAGTAATAAAGCACGCGAGTACTTTTAAGATGACGCGAAAAAGCAAAAATAAATAAAGTAGGGAAGAAACACCTAATACAGTAAAGCAGATTTTTTTTTTTTGAGTGAGCAAATGAGATGGGCCCGGTGAGATACAGGACAGAAACAAGTAAATGCAGGCCTCAAATCAGAAAGTTGAGAGAGATGGAAAGACCTACCTAAACGCCATCTACAAATTCTGGGTCAGAACTACCTCCTCATGTGGTGGATAGTAATACCTAGTGCTTACCACTCCACTGTTAAACTTGTAGGCTTCCCTCCACCACAGAAAGGCTTATGGTTCAGAAGCTTACAATAGTCCTGGATACAGCAAATCTTGTATCTGGAAATCAACACTAATTAAGCAGGAAAGGTAGGGAAACAGGCTTACTTTTTCAGAAAAAGTAGCAAAACAGTAGTAAAACAATTCACATGCAGTGCAAGCTGGCACACATGGGTATGCAGCAATATTTGTCCACACACAGTTTGAAAAAATGTAATTAAATTAAAAAGGACTAAAAAGTAAGTGCAGAGGCTTGGCTAGGTGAATGCAGTAAAGAGATGGGACTGGGGGAGTGTCCTAGATCAAATCTACAGTGGGCGGCACCGCAAAAGCCACCAAATTTAAAACTACAACCAAGAAATAGGGGAAGTTTCAACAGAGATGTGAGGAATCAGAGTGCAAATTATAAAACCAAAAATATATACTGATCTCTGTATATTTACAGAACTCTAAGACAACAGATATCTAAGCAACAATTTAGCTCTCATAATACAGAAAAATATACTCAGCTGTATATATTTGCAGATAGTCTCTAACACACAGGTCCACTTTTAAATGCAGACTGCTATTAACAGTTCAAATTAAGGGAACCTTGAGTTAACACAAGCTAAATAGAAACCAAATGAGGTGTGTGGGAAAAAGTTTCAACGGAGATGTGAGGAATCAGAGCAAATGATCAAACCAAAAAATATATACTGATCTCTGTATATTTGTAGAACACTAAGACAAATATGATATCCAAGCAACAATTTAGCTCTACAGAACAATACAGAAAAATATACTCAGCTCTATATATTTGCAGAGATAGTCTTGTAAGGCTGTCTCTCAACACACAGGTCCATTCTTTAAATGTGTGCAAAGTTAATAATAATACTAATATGGTATATATATATATATATATATATATATATATATATATATATATATATAGGCGGTATATGGCATACACACACACAAATATTTTACATATATATATATATATATATATATATACATACACACACACACGCACACACATATATATATATATATGTATATATACATATATATATATATATATATATACACACACACATACACACACACACACATATATACAAAACAACTCTAAGAGCTATACACACGCCTACAACAAGGAAAGAAACGACACACCCAATCTACTCAAAATAACGAACCAAATTCTAAGAGTTAAACTGACTAAAGTTATCCGGGGTAAAATGTAAATCCAGAGAGAAAAAATGTTCTCATGACTTAAGGAATAAATACATTTAGCGTATAAACACTAGTGGAACACCAAAATGTAGACTGCAACTGCAAGCCTTGCACGTCACCAATATTCTTCTTTTCAGGGCAACAAATGAGATCTAAGATACTGAAGTGGAGTTCAGGAGTTAAGTGGGTAGGACAGGAGTCAGAGTCTTAAACCCGTGTTTCCAGAGTTGGTGCTGGGGTTGATTTTCCTTTTTTTCCAAAAAATTGGGCACCCCAACAAGTTTTGGGAAACCAAAAATTAAAAAAGTTAACCAGCCTTTGGAATCAATTCCAAAAAAATTAAAAAACCAATTAAAGAAATGGTTTTTATACCACCAAGGAAATTTTTTCCTGCCCTTTTAGAGCCTCTATGTATGTTTTGTGTGTTCGGTTTGCTGTCATGGTAGGTCTATGTGAAACTGGAATTGTATTGAGTGTGGTTTCCTTCTCGACTGGTTTTGCCAGTACTGAGTTGAGACAGCTTAGCCTCCAGTATGGCTATATGGTTGCATCTCTCATGTGTTGGAATTTGTTGGGAGGAGGAGAGGGTTGTCTGTGTACATGAGGCGGTTGTAACATTGCCTCAAGATTCCCAGATTCACCAGCTGGACCGGAGAGGAGATTGACAACTGACCTTTGGACATGCTAGAATAGTATTGGGAATTCCTTTATAATTGAAAAAAAAAGGCCAATGGGGAACGAGGTACGCAAGGGGAGTTTGTGAGGGTGTAGTGCTCTTAATATTTTAGTGCTGACTTATAGAATTGCTTTAGTGAGCAAGTGCCAGGTAACTTAAATGCAATGCGTTACAGGTAACTTAAATGCAAAAACGACAAACAGTAACTTTCTTTCAAGTGAAACAAGGAAATAAGTACAGTAAGCAATGCAGATATCACTAGGGATCCACAGAAGCGCTGAAAAGCCGTGTTTTAGGTGGCATTAACGTTTCACGGAAATAACCAGCAAACAAACAATAAGCATACAAATTAAGCTAGATTCAGCAGGCCTGGATCTAGTCTATGCTACAGCAAACAAGGTGTACCAATTTTAGTAAGAAGCAGTTCAAATATGCAGGCACTATAAGCCTTTAACCAGAAATTCCCAGCTCAGAAGGGCAGAGTCCAGCCTCTCCTCCCACAAGAGTGCAGACCACAAACCCTTTTAATGTAAAATAAGTGGCCTGAAGCCCAAGTGCTTAAACCAGAATTAATACACTTTTAGAATAACAGACACTGAGCCCTCAATCAGCAGTTCCCAACTTAGATGGATGTAAGCTACCTGTCCTGCCACCACAGTGCAGGCCACAAACCTTCCTAATGTAAAACAACTGGTCTGAACCCCAAGTGCTTAATCCAAAAGACTTAGAATGATAGCTAGACTTTAATCAAGTTACTACCAAGCAGTAATAAATACAATAGAATACTTTAAAGAATGCCTGGATTAGTGCTAAAGTTATACAAACAAAGCTAGATTCAGCAGGCCTGGATCTAGTCTATGCTACAGCAAACAAGGTGTACCAATTTCAGTAAGAAGCAGTTTAAATATGCAGGCACTATAAGCCTTTAACCAGAAATTCCCAGCTAGAAGGGCAGAGTCCAGCCTCTCCTCCCACAAGAGTGCAGACCACGAACCCTTTTAATGTAAAATAACTGGTCTGAAGCCCAAGTGCTTAAACCAGAATTAATACACTTTTGGAATAACCGACACTGAGCCCTCAATCAGCAGTTCCCAACTTAGAAGGATGTAAGCTACCTGTCCTGCCACTACAGTGCAGACCACAAACCTTCCTAATGTAAAACAACTGGTCTGAAGCCCAAGTGGTTAAACTAAAAGGCTTAGAATGAGTTACACCAAGCAGTAATAAATACAAGTGAGTACTTTTAAGATGACGCAAAAGCAAAATAAAGTAGGAAGAAACACTAATGCAGTAAAAGCAGATTTTTTTTTTTTTTGAGTGAGCAAATGAGATGGGCCCAGGAGTTACAGGACAGAAACAAGTGCAAATGCAGGCCTTCAAATCAGAAAGTTGAGAGAGATGGAAGACCGCCCAAACGGCCATCTACAAATTCTGGGTCAGAACTACTCCCTATGTGGTGGACAGGTTACCTAGTGCTTACCACTCCCACTGATAAGCTAGAAGGCTTCCCTCCAACACAGAAAGGCTTGCGGGTTCAGAAGCTTACAAATAGTCCTGGATACAGCAAATCTGTATCTGGAACACTAATTACAGGAAAGGTAGGAAACAGGCTTACTTTTTTCAGAAAAGTAGCAAAAACAGTAGTAAAAACAATTCACATGCAGTGCAAGCTGGCACACATGGGTATGTAGCAATATTTGTCCACACACAGTTTGAAAAAATGTAATTAAATTAAAAAGGACTAAAAGCAAGTGCAGAAAGGGTTTATTAGGTAGAATGCAGTAAAGAGATGGGACTGGGGGAGTGTCCTAGATCAAATCTACAGTGGGGCGGGCACTGCAAAAGCCACCAAATTTAAACTACAACCAAGAACAGGGGGGGGGGGAAGTTTCAACAGAGATGTGAGGAATCAGAGTGCAAATTATAAAACCAAAAAAATATATACTGATCTCTGTATATTTACAGAACTCTAAGACAACAGATATCTAAGCAACAATTTAGCTCTATAATACAGAAAAATATACTCAGCTCTATATATTTGCAGATAGTCTCTCAACACACAGGTCCACTTTAAATGCAGACTGCTGCTATTAACAGTTCAAATTAAGGGAACCTTGAGTTAACACAAGCAATAGAAACCAAAATGAGGGTGGGGTGGGGAAAAGTTTCAACGGAGATGTGAGGAATCAGAGCGCAAATGATCAAACCAAAAAAATATATACTGATCTCTGTATATTTGTAGAACACTAAGACAACAGATATCTAAGCCACAATTTAGCTCTAATACATAATAATACAGAAAAATATACTCAGCTCTATATATTTGCAGATAGTCTTGTAAGGCTGTCTCTCAACACACAGGTCCACTTTAAATGTGTATATATATATATATATATATATATATATATATATATATACATATATATATATATATATATATACACACAAACATTTTATATATATATATATATATATATATATATATACACACACACACACACACATATATATATATATATATATATATGTATATATATATATATATATATATATATACACACACACACACACACACACACATACACATATGAATAAAACAACTCTAAGAGCTATACACGTCTACAATATGAAAATGAAACGCACACATTAACTACTGTAATTAACTAACCAAATTCTAAGAGCAACTGACTAAAGTTATCCAAAATGTAACCAGAGAGAAAAATGTTCTCATGACGAAGGAATAAATACATTTAGCGATAAACACTAGTGGAACACCAAAATGTAGACTGCAACTGCAAGCCTTGGTCAACACAATATTCTTCAGGCAACAAATGAGATCTAAGATACTGAAGTGGAGTTCAGGGAGTTATGGGTAGGACAGGAGTCAGAGTCTTGGAACCGAAGGGCTTCAGAGTTGGTGCTGGGGTTGGATCCTGTCAGATTGGGCACCCAACAGTTGAATCAGATGAAAATAGACAGCACTGGATCATCAGTTACAACCATATGACTGTGTATACCTCAGATGTCTGCTTATGATTAAATCAATACAATTTATAAATAATGGCTCAGGAATACATACAAGTTCACTGCTACCAGAAGCATACTGTACAACCCACTGCAACACCTCCCCCCTCCTACCCCAGACACACAAGCATACTTAAAATATTTACCATCCTAACGACTGGGTGGCTTGAGCAAGTACAGTATTACCAAAAAAATAAACTTAAAACATCCTTCTACTCTGATACCTCTGCAACCACTGCCTTCCCCTTCACACTGACAGTCTGTCACCTGATGCAGCCTGAGCCATTAGGAAACAGCTCCTTGCTGTTTTGTACAGCAGCCCAATCAGCTTCCTTTGTAGTATTTCTGCTGCCCTCAAAACACAGGTAGTAGTAGTAATTGTCTTATTCTCCATTTACAATAGCTGTACCACTGTGCTGTGTTAGAAATCAACCCAGATGATTAAGACATTTTTTTTTTTAACTGAAATAAAAAATTCCAGGCAGGTGGAGTAACATGCAGAGCTTTCCAATTCTCAATATGGGAATATCCACTATTTTTTAAATGGTAAAAAATAAAAATATGATTTCATGACAGTTTTCCTTTCAAGTGGGGCTTCAGTCCAGTGTGCCGTACCAAGTGTGTAATATATATTTATTTACCCTTGTTTATGTGGCCCTATGGCTGGGTCAACAGCTGAAAAAAGGTCCTTTTATAAACTCACGATAATAACAAAAGCTTGAGAACTTTTGTAATGCAGGAATTTGAATGCTACAAGGGTCAATCATTCATTCCTCCCTTCCAATGGCTCCTTTTGGAGTCCACCATAAGTTGTCCAGAGAAGCTCATACAAGGTTATAAGATCCTCTCTCAAACTTCCTGCCCAAGTTCATGTACATAAAAGACCCTGGTCTGATGCTGAACTCTGCAGATGTAAAAGACTGTGATAATCTTCTGGTTGAAGACCTCTAAGTGGCTGTTTGTCATCCATCTTCTTCATGGCTAAGTTACAGTAGCTGTCTCTGTCTAAACTCAGATCTTTGCACGATTCAGAGTTCAGTGGCAGACTACTTACAGGCAGTTCCTGATACAAATGTATCGTGCTGATTCTGTGGAATCAACAATGGTTACCACTTTGATCCACATCACCTTTGAATTGCTGGTGTTAGTGACGTTAGCCCTGCATGGCCTACATTTTTCAAACTCCTTCTCCCTTGCAGATTGAACAGAACCTTGTGCTCTGTCTCTTCGGGATTTATTAACTTTTTTTGACATTGGTCTGGAGCAAGAAAAAAGTTTCCCCAACGGGGTACTTAGCTTTAATGAAGACTTTGGTTCTGAAATTCGGATTTGAAAATCTCAGGAGTCGGCCGACCGGCACTTGCGAACTGCTTTTGCTTCGGGAACCGTGCAGCAAGAAAGACTAAAGAAAATGGCGTTGGCTGCATCATTTATACCCCTGGCGCACTGACGTCAGGGAAGAGGTGACAGCAACCGATGCCGGACCTAGACTTTGGAATTCTGGCCGACTGAGGGTAGTCTGCCAGCAGGATAACCCAAGAGTAATGACTGCAACAGTGAAACACGAACATCATGTACATTATTTTTCTAATTCTTATTGTAACTCTAGAACTTTCTATCTGTACCACAAACAATCTTGAAACTAGCAGGTATTTTCTTAATGTGCCAGTTAATTTGTGAAAGAAACCTCATTGATTGGGTTCTTTTCCATCATCATGATCTGACAATAATGTGAAGATCTCACATTTACGGTTATCCTCTATGGAAGAAAGACGTGATGTAATGAGTCAGGTACAGAAACTAGCATGACCCTGAAAGCCTACCAATTTGCTCTATGACCATTTCATGCAAACCATAAAATAATGAAGATTTCATGCATATTTTAAACTGAAATACAAATATATACCTGCCCAATCAAAGCCACACAATTATTTTTGAAGATAGTTAATGTATAACATATTTTGTCAGTAATGGGAAGCTTACTCCATGAAATTACAAGGCACTGCATTATGTGGAAGCTTATTCCATGAAATTACAAGGCATTGCATTACGTATCTGCCCCATTTTTTTCTATTGCCAATATTTATTTTTTTTAGTTCAAGCAAAATCTGATCAGCTACTATCTTACAAACAGGTCAGACAATTTCTAAACTTATGAAAAGCACAATATGACCGTTCTTGAAGCCTTTTTGAACTGGTATAATGTATTTTCTGTCACATTTTCAAATGCTTTCTTGTTTACGTAAAGGCTAAAGAACACAACATCCGCCTGGATCAGAGAACTAAAAAAGGCACCCCTACATGCAGCTTACAAGAAATGCAATACAAATTCTTGAAGCCTTTTCTAACAGGTCATGTTTTCCTACCCACTGACTTATCTAGTAAGCAAGTACACCTTTTCATTTTTTTTTCTGGTTGGCTTGCATGATGGCTAAATAAATACAAAGTGGTACAATAACTTCATAGGAGTGGTTAAATATGGCCTTAAAAGATTAGATGGATGAAAGAATATACTTTTTATTTTGGTAAATAAGCATTGAGCTACCACTATCCTTGTTTTAATGTGATCTTTCTCCAACTCTCATGATGCAACATTTACTGACATTAAATGAAACTCATTACACTTTACCAACCATGCAGTTTTTGTAAACTTTGACATCTTTTAATGAAGTAACTATGCCACCCAATTTGCAATCAGAAGCATAAAGGATTATTTGGAGTCCATTTCACACATCTGTATTGGAGACTGTGCTGTGGCAACTTCAAGCGCTAAAGTCCAGTGGGATACCACTAATACTTAAGAGAAGGCTGGACAGTTAACCACCTACTCTGACTTGCTGTGTCATGCTGCTTAACCACTCTGTGTCCCACTGAACTGTGCAGATGTTTACATCTGCAGCTCTTAACTATGTCAATCATTCCATTCTATTTTTATTATTTACTTATTCTTGTTGATCCAGGTTAGTCTCACTAGGCCAGCTGCCTGCAGTAGGGAGCTTCCCCTTAATCTCTTCAGAAGTCAAATGCATCATGCTCCTGTTCCTGATATGGGTGTAGAAGGAAGAGCACACAGTGGAGGGAAAGAGCAAGTGTGGTGATGGCAGACAGCACAAGCTTTGCCTACTGCTGGTGATATAACTGAAGGAGAAAATAATGAGGGTGATACTGAAAATAAAGATTCACAAAGCCAGACGCAGTCAAAGATTACCAAGTTTGTCATGTTAACAGAAATTATACCAGGCAAACCTGACAAAATAGGAGAAAGAAGAAACAAGTGAGGAGTCAGAACTACTGTCGTTTGGCAGAAAAAGTACTTTGGAAGAAGAATGAAACAGCGTGAAGAAAAAGGACAGACTAAAAAAAAGATAAAGAGCAAGTTATTCTGCCAAAGACATGCTGCAATGGTGGGTTAAGTATGGATTAGCAAAAAGGCACTGTGATTACACTAACAAAAAACCCTAGATTCGGAATACAAAGCAAAAACCATTATAGACAGACATTTTATACAAGACAGAATTATTATTCTGTTAGGGTTTAATGCAAAAAAATGAGAAGTTATGTACCTACCATAACGTTCCATGTTAGTTGTCTTCTCTCGCCTTCTTTCTTGCTTGATGGGTTCGGAGCCGATCCTCGGCTCTGACTCGGCACTTGCTAAGCTCGAGAGTCACTTTTACCAGCTCGAGGCAGCCCCATATCCCATGATGCAAGGCGGTAAGTACCCAGATCTCGTTTGGTACCTATAGGGAAAATCACCTAGCACAAAAACTTTCCACTGAGGAAAGAAAGCAATTAGCCTAAAGGAAGGGCTGTAATGGGAACCAGGTAACTAACTGGTGCCTAAAGAAGCAATCTTCCAAACAAGGGAGATCAAGGTCTGTCCAGGCAAGGGGGTAGGAGGGAGGGTCGCAAGAAAGAAGGCGAGAGAAGACAACTAACATGGAACATTATGGTAGGTACATAACTTCTCAATGTTAAGTCGTCAATCTCGCCTTCATTCTTGCTTGATGGGACCGCATCCCTAGCACCTCTATCCTGGGTGGCTCAATGGCTCAATGGAACAGACTCTTGAGAACCGTAGAACCAAAACTGGCTCTATCCCTGGAGGCCAAATCCAATTTGTAATGAGAAACAAAGGTATGAGGAGTGGCCCAAGTGGCTGCTGCACAAATAGTGTCTAAAGGGAGTCTAGCCTGAAAGGCTGGCTGTGGAAGTGGCTAAACTTCTGGTGGAATGCGCTTTTGGTTTTGAGCACAGCTGTTTGCCCCTGAGCTGATAGATTTCGGAGATGGTGGAAGAAAGCCATCTAGATAAGGTCACTTTGGAAACAGGAAGGCCTTTCTTATTTACAGCATAAGAAAGAAAGAGCTGATCGGATTTCCTGAATTGTTTTGTTCTGTCCAAATAATATCCGAGTTGGCGGTGAACATTAAGATAATGTAATTTTTGTTCCGATCTGTTGGAGTAATTAGGGAAAAATACAGGGAGATCAATAGATTGGTTCAAATTAGTTTTCGAAGCCACCTTGGGCAAAAAGGATGGATTAGTTCTCAAGGATACCCTGTCCTTGTGGAAGACCAAAATAAGGGGGACTAACAGCGAGAGCATGAAGTTCTGACACTCTCCTAGCCGTGGTAATAGCGAGAAGAGTGTTTTCCATGAAAGAAACTTCAGTGAACATGAAACAGCTGGCTCGAAGGGAGGAAGAATTAAGGAGGTCAGCACTAGATTTAGGTCCCATTGAGGAGGAGGACTCCTGACAGGAGGTTTAAGGAGAAAAATCCCTTTTAGAAAAGCTCTACAAAGCCTGTGGGACATAATGTTGTGATCTGCAAACCCGACATGAAAGTTCGAGATAGCAGCCAACTGAACTTTGACCGTGGAAGATGAAGAGCCCGAGTGAAAGATTTCCGCTAAAAAATCCAAAACTGCATGAACAGGGGCAGTAAAGGGATCTATATTTGATTTTGCCCAAAAAGAGAAGCGTTTCCACTTGCTGGTATAAATCCTTCTAGTAGAGGATTTAAGGGAAGCCACTATGATATCCCTAACCGGGTTAGAGATCATAGGAAGCCTGGCTAAGGAAGGAAGTGGAGCAACCAAGCTGTGAGGTTGAGAGAAGGAATGGACCGATGCAGGTGACCCAATTGGTGGATCAGAAGGTCTGGCACTGGGTCCAGATGCCACGGCTGCACCAAGAGGTGACGATGGAGGAACGGAAACCAAATTTGTCGAGGCCAATAGGGGGCAATGAGAATCATTTTGGCTCTCAAAACGGTGGCTAAAGAAGCAATCTTCCAAACAAGGGAGATCAAGGTCTGTCCAGGCAAGGGGGTAGGAGGGAGGGTCGCAAGAAAGAAGGCGAGAGAAGACAACTAACATGGAACATTATGGTAGGTACATAACTTCTCAATGTTAAGTCGTCAATCTCGCCTTCATTCTTGCTTGATGGGACCGCATCCCTAGCACCTCTATCCTGGGTGGCTCAATGGAACAGACTCTTGAGAACGGTAGAACCAAAACTGGCTCTATCCCTGGAGGCCAAATCCAATTTGTAATGAGAAACAAAGGTATGAGGAGTGGCCCAAGTGGCTGCTGCACAAATAGTGTCTAAAGGGAGTCTAGCCTGAAAGGCTGTGGAAGTGGCTAAACTTCTGGTGGAATGCGCTTTTGGTTTTGAGCACAGCTGTTTGCCCCTGAGCTGATAGATTTCGGAGATGGTGGAAGAAAGCCATCTAGATAAGGTCACTTTGGAAACAGGAAGGCCTTTCTTATTTACAGCATAAGAAAGAAAGAGCTGATCGGATTTCCTGAATTGTTTTGTTCTGTCCAAATAATATCCGAGTTGGCGGTGAACATTAAGATAATGTAATTTTTGTTCCGATCTGTTGGAGTAATTAGGGAAAAATACAGGGAGATCAATAGATTGGTTCAAATTAGTTTTCGAAGCCACCTTGGGCAAAAAGGATGGATTAGTTCTCAAGGATACCCTGTCCTTGTGGAAGACCAAAATAAGGGGGACTAACAGCGAGAGCATGAAGTTCTGACACTCTCCTAGCCGTGGTAATAGCGAGAAGAGTGTTTTCCATGAAAGAAACTTCAGTGAACATGAAACAGCTGGCTCGAAGGGAGGAAGAATTAAGGAGGTCAGCACTAGATTTAGGTCCCATTGAGGAGGAGGACTCCTGACAGGAGGTTTAAGGAGAAAAATCCCTTTTAGAAAAGCTCTACAAAGCCTGTGGGACATAATGTTGTGATCTGCAAACCCGACATGAAAGTTCGAGATAGCAGCCAACTGAACTTTGACCGTGGAAGATGAAGAGCCCGAGTGAAAGATTTCCGCTAAAAAATCCAAAACTGCATGAACAGGGGCAGTAAAGGGATCTATATTATTTGATTTTGCCCAAAAAGAGAAGCGTTTCCACTTGCTGGTATAAATCCTTCTAGTAGAGGATTTAAGGGAAGCCACTATGATATCCCTAACCGGGTTAGAGATCATAGGAAGCCTGGCTAAGGAAGGAAGTGGAGCAACCAAGCTGTGAGGTTGAGAGAAGGAATGGACCGATGCAGGTGACCCAATTGGTGGATCAGAAGGTCTGGCACTGGGTCCAGATGCCACGGCTGCACAAAGAGGTGGCGATGGAGGAACGGAAACCAAATTTGTCGAGGCCAATAGGGGGCAATGAGAATCATTTTGGCTCTCAAAACGGTGGCTTTCTGGAGTACTTGTGGAATCAATGGAAAGGGAGGAAAGGCATAAAGAAGTCCCTGGGGCCAATCTTGGGTAAGAGCGTCTCTGGGGGGATGGCCTGGCAGTGGGAAGAGAGAGAAGAAGTCTGGGCATTTGCTATTTTGGGGAGTAGCAAAAAGATCGCAACATGGGCGGCCCCATTCTAGAAAAATCTCCTCCACTATAGATTGTTTGAGAGACCACTCGTGAGGCATGAGAATAGCTCTGCTCAATCTGTCCGCTAAAATGTTGGTTTTCCCAGGGATATGCGTTGCTACCAGAAACCGATGAGAGGAGATCGCCCATTGCCAAAGTCTGAGAGCTTCTCGACACAAGGGGTAGGACTTGGTTCCGCCCTGCTTGTTGATATACCATACTACAGACATGTTGTCCGTGTGAACTGCAATTGCTCCCAAGGGAAGAAAGTCGTTGAGGGCTTGCAACGTTAAAAACACTGCTCTCATCTCTAGGACATTTATGTGCAGGTGGTATTCGAACGGTTGCCACATCCCATGAACCATCCTGCCCTGATAATGACCCCCCACCCAATCAGGGAGGCGTCCGTAGTGACTGTGGCTACCGGGGCCGGGGATACAAAGGGTCTGCCCTGAAGAATCTGGGGAGAAGAAATCCACCAGGATAGGTGTTTTTTACAAGCTTGTGTTACCAGGATTTGGTGACGCATGAGAAGTTGTTGGTAAGACCACTGGGTGAACAACATCCATTGAAGGAGATGCATGTAGAAGCGGGCCAAGGGAAGAAGAGTAATGGCCGCTGCCATGAGGCCCAACACTTTCAGGACCAGTCTGGCTTGCACCTTTTTGCTGGCAAGGATGATCCGCACGTGACTTTGGATATCTGAGATTCTTTGGTCTGTGAGGGTTGCTGACATCCAAACAGTGTCTAAATTTGCGCCTATGAAAGTAATAGACTGGCAGGGCAACAAGGAGGATTTTTCGTAGTTGATCGAAATTCCTAACTGAGTGCAGAGATTTACGGTGTAATCCCTGGCTTGGAGAAGTTGATGACTGGTGGTGGCTGAAAGGAGCCAGTCGTCGAGATACAGAAACACCTGGAATCCTTGACGTCTCAGGTGAGCCGTGACCACTGCCATACATTTGGTGAACACTCTGGGGGCTGTAGTGAGACCAAAGGGCAGGGCTCTGAATTGAAAATGACTGGACCCCAGATACTTGGGTGCTAAGGATCATTGCCAGAGGATACTACATTCCCTTAATTTTCACTCCCAAGAACAGGAAGAAGAATCTTCTGGAGCGTCTGTGAATTTTTATGTGATAGTACACATCCTGAAGGTCTATTGAGCACATCCAGTTGTCTTTGCCCAGGAAGGGCAAAATTGATTGAAGTGTGACCATTCAAAATCTCGCCTTTTTCACAGACTTGTTGAGTCTGCTGAGGTCCAATATTGGTCTCCAATCTCCCGTCTTTTTGGGGACCAAAAAGAACCTTGAGTAGATTCCGGGCTCTGAATGGTCTGTTGTAACTGGCTGAATGGCCCTTTTGTGTAGAAGCTTTGATACTTCTAACTTTGCGATTTCCCTTAGACCGGGTGGCACATCTGGAAAGGAATTTTTGTAAGTGAAGGGACTTTCCTCGAAAGGAATTTTGTAACCCTCGGATATGATCGACTGTACCCATCTGTCTTGTGAGAGGGAACGCCAGGCTTGTGGGTACAGCGATAATCTTCCCCCGACTGCCTCCAAGGAAGGACAGTCGGGCAACACCTCAGGGATGCTGGAAGGGCTCGTCAGAGAGACTCTGCTTCCCTGATTTTGTGGACCCCCTCTGCCTCTAGGGCGGCGTCTATTATTATTACCCCCTCTGCCTCTAGGGGTAAACTGACCACGTGTATCCGGTGTGACTCCTTGGGATTTGCGGAACCACATCTTTCCACCCTTCTGTCCTTTGGGGTAAGGTCTAGAAGGGGTGGAAAAACGGACCCCTATGGCAGAAAGAGTCTTGCCGTCCTGCTCACACCTGGTCACTTGAGGACCAAACAAAGTTGATCCATCAAAGGGAGAGTTTGTGAAGGACGCCTTGAAGGGATCTGCAAAATTACAGAGCCGCATCCAGGATTGACGTCTCAGAGCCACTCCTGTACCTGCGGCTCTACTCGCTCCATCTGCTGCATACGAAATCAGCCGCATGAGGAGTTGGTTATGGAGTTAAGGATTCCTAGCTGAGAAGCAATCTTGTCTTGTGCCCCCGGAGCTGCAGGATCCTGTACTACTTCACCTAGTTCTTTAAGGATGTCCCTTTGGAGTCTGGTGAAGTGACACAAATAATTCAGCGAACGCATGGCAAAGGTCGCCGAGGAGAACATCCGCTTACCATACCTGTCCATGGTCCTGGAATCCTTGTTAGGAGGATGGACTGGTACGGAAGGATCTGCAAGTTCCTTTTTAGTGGCGGCCGCCACCACCATGGCATCAACAGGGACACCTTTTGTAAGGAATTGCTGTTCGGAAGGGGCTGTAATAAATTTAGAAGGCCTCCTGGGAACTGGCTCTACGGAATCAGGAGAAGCCCAAGCCTTTCGAGCGATTACCTGCATGAGGGGGTCAAAAGGCGGAGACACCCAGGAGGTGGAGGGTCGAGAACCAAACGCCTCTAGGTATACCGGCTCATCATCGGAGGGATTTATGGAGGGCCAGTTTCCCCTCTGTTTCATGAGTTCTAGGATGTCTGAAAAAGAGACATCCTCAGAGGGGGATCTTGGGGACCCCTCCGACTCATCTAAGTCTGCATCCAAAGTAGTAGACTCAGGGGAGTCCAGGTGCTTCCTCTTACAAGTCCTCTTGCACGGAGGATCTCCGGACGGATCAGGAGAATCCTCGGAAGAGGGAGTTCCTCCCAGTGGGGAAACCTGAGGCAGTGGATCTCTGGGTCCGGGAGCAAGAGAGCGGGAAGAGATATCAACAGGCACCGTAGAGGGAGGAGCTAAAGGAATAGACTGCTGACTGAGCCCAGGGGCCAGCACACTCCATCACCTCGAAGGCTCCCCTCCCAGGAAGATCCGAGAGAACCCGTTCGAAGAAACTGGGACTCCCGGGCCCACCGAAAGGGAAGGCTCCGAGGCAGATGGAGCCGAGCTCACCAAGGCCGAAGCTTCAAGGGGAAGAGCGGGGTTGGACAAGGGTATGATGCCACTCACCCCCTCGGAGCAGACCAGGGAAGCCCGGCCACCGAATCCCTCCAAGGAAGGTCTCGAGGAGGAGATAAGAGTAGATGCTGAAGGCGCAGAAGGGGGGAGTATCTGGCCCTCAGCCATAGCAGTAACTATTCCCGTAGACTCCAGCTCCAAACTCTGGGGTAGAGTCGAAGGAGGAACTTGAAGAGGGTGTGGACTAATAGTCGTCTGTTGAGACGGACTATGAAGCATTTGGGCTAGTGCCTGTGATTTTAACAATCTGCTTACCACCCTCTCTAAATCATGGTCTCACAACCTGGAAGACCTAGATGATCGGCTCCGATGGCTCTGCTCCGAAAGAAGAGGTGAGGCCGGAGCCGACAGTATCGGTTCCAAAGAGGGAGACCTGGACCTCTTCCTCGAAGGAACCATCGGAGCCAAAGAAATCACGGATCCAGACGGAGCCGATAACTTTTCGGCTCCGAGTGTAGGCATAGATGTATCGGCTCCGGCCGGAGCCGATACAGGCAAGGAAATCATGGTGTCGGAGCCAGTCGGCACCGACACCGAAGCCCGAGCCACATGGATGTCGGAGCCAGTCGGAGCAGACACCAAAGTGACCTTCAAAGTATCGGCACTGATAGCCATCGGTGCCGAAGATTTCCCCAAGCTAAGATCGGCTCCAGCCGGAGCCGATCTCTACTCCAAAGGAGTCTGAGCCAAGGCCGAAGGCTTAGGTACAGAAGCCTGGGCCTTGGTAGTCTTAGAGGGCTTACCCGGAGCAGATTTTGCCGGGGAGCCCTCCGGTTTAAGAAGTCTTCTTAATATAAGTTTATTTCTCCTTTCCTGCAGGACTCTCTGGCTAAAAGAGTGACAAACTGCACAGGAGTCCTGCAGGTGGAGAGGTCCCAGGCAGTATATACAAGAAGTGTGACTGTCTGTCAGAGACATCTTCTGACAGCACGAGTCACACTTCTTGAAGCCTGAGACCCTCTGTTCTTTGGACATAGTGCTATCCCAAACACAAAAACACACACAGTCCCGAATCAGAACAATTAAAGTTAAAGGTATAACTAAAAACACACACACACACCCTTACAGTAGGGGGGGATGGGAGGGAATGAAGGCCTGACTAAAAATATAAACTAGGGAAAAGTAAATTTAGTCAGAAAAAACCCTTAAAAGTATCTTAACAATAAAGGAAAACTATTGAAAGAGAGAAATATTTGGAATGGGGTGACTAAATGTATAATAATAAACACTTACCAGGAGCTGGTAAAAGGATTACCTCATCAGTGAAGCGGCAAACGAGATCTGGGTACTTACCACCTTACATCATGGGATATGGGGCTGCCTCGAGCTGGTAAAAGTGACTCTCGAGCTTAGCAAGTGCCGAGTTGGAGCCGAGGATCGGCTCCGAACCCATCAAGCAAGAATGAAGGCGAGATTGACAACTTAACATCATTAAATTCTTCGTACATTTAGGAAAGGAAGCATTCTGTGATGCAACTTTTGAATATGAACCTTTGTTGCAGAACAAAAACAAAATGGTTTTCCATGGAAGGAATATGCAACTGTTGGAAAATGAATTTGGTCTTAAAAAAAAAAAAAAAAAAGTTAAGTTTAGGATGGATGAGGTTGAGAAACAAGACTTGTAAATATTTGGAAGGTTTGTGTGAAGCTATTATGGAAAAAAAGAAAAAAGATGAAAGGAATGTTTGGAATGGGAATTGGAAGTGAATATCACTTTAAAATGGAAAAATGTTTGTATAAGTATTTTCCAAGTGTAGTATGTGCGAGTTTAGAGGAATGTTGAAGCACATGGATGAACCAAAACATTTTGTGGGCATAATTTCACATCTTATTGGTGAATCTCAGAAGATAAGTTGCAAAAATTTGGTTAAAGGGCGTACCATACATATAGGATGTACATTAAACATCTTAAGAACAGCAAGCAGAAAAATACATGAGCTGCAGCAGGGTGGTGGAAATGGAAGCAGATGTAGGAAAATGGTATGGAGCAAGTTAGATGAAAACTACAAACAAGATGATGATGGCATCAAAACCTATGTACGGGAAAGTGAAACAGATGAGGAAGCAGAAAGTGTTTGCAATGAAAAAATGGTCAAGACGACAAAGATGTTGAACATTTTAGAAAATGGAGAAATTCAATAGGAACTACGGTAAACTTAAAAAATATATTTCACTAAGAACAAAAAAGAAAGGTAAAGAATAATTTCCAGATTACATCATTAATTGTGAAGTCTGATAAATAAAGCCAGAAGAATTACAATCTTGGAATGGTTTAGTTAAGTGGAAAAGAGTTGTAATTTGTTTGTTGGATATACATTTACTAACAGAAATCAATTTCAAAAACTGGGGGGGGGGGGGGTAATCAAATCAATAGGAACTACGGTAAACTTAAAAAATATATTTCACTAAGAACAAAAAAGAAAGGTAAAGAATAATTTCCAGATTACATCATTAATTGTGAAGTCTGATAAATAAAGCCAGAAGAACTACAATCTTGGAATGGTTTAGTTAAGTGGAAAAGAGTTGTAATTTGTTTGTTGGATATACATTTACTAACAGAAATCAATTTCAAAAACTGGGGGGGGGGGTAATCAAATTATGTGGCATTTAGGGAAGGGAAAGTAATTTGGAGTTATATTCCTTTTTAAATGTGTGTGTGAAAGCATTAGATTTTTCTAGAATAGATGGTAGAGGTAAAGTGGCACATGAAACATGGGACAGAAGTATATCAGACTACAGGAATTTGCGCTGAAATATTTTTGTGAATATGAATGCAATTATGACTGGGATCTTAACCATAAGAGTATAGTTAAAATAATGTAGGGAATGACATTAAAAAAGATTAATATGTGGGGAAATTTAAGACTATAGAATAAAAAGCAACGGGAATATAAAAGAGGACTGGTGGCAACAGACTGACTAATTTTTTAACAAAATATTAAAATCATGTCGGGTAGAGCCATCATGACTGGTTTCTCGGACTACAGATCTGTATGCATATAGACTGACGAAAGTGAAGTATTTTAAAGTAGGAAAGGGAATAAAACTATTACTGTCAAAAAGTACTGATCAAAGTACATTAATAAAAAGCAGATCTATTATGGGAAGATCCATTACTATGATTGATGTTTTTCATCCTGGACAGAGTGGCGGATAATTTTGGTAGGAAAAAAAAAAGTTTAGTTACAAACAGAATTACAGAATAGAAAAAGAGAAAACAGGAATATAAAGTATTACCAAAATTGGAAAATTATAGTCAAGAACAGAGAGGTATATGAAGAAGAAAAAAAAAAGTCCATTGCATAAACAGAAGCATTACAACACAGGCAAAAGTATCACCTTAGTTGGCTAAACTTGTTAAAACAAAGTAGGCTTAGTAGAAGAAAAAAAAAGAGCTTTATTGGTACATATACAGGAAAAGGTTATGGAAGTTGCGGAGGACTATGGAAGACTGGAAAAAGGAGTTGACCGACAAACTGAGAATTACTAAAATGAAGTAGCACTCCGGACTGAACAGCTAGAAGGAATAGAAGATGGCAATGACAGATGCCCCTCTTACACCCCGATGCCCAGAGATCAGTCCCTGGACATCCATCTTCAAAGAATGCTACAAAAACTCTGGGAATCAGGACAGTTGTCTTCTGCATGGCAGGAGTATCCAAGAATCAGTACTGCAACACTGAAGAGTATATAAGATACTTAAATTAGGGTGGAATAGGTTTTCTTAGCAAGCATTAGAGGTATTACATAAAATAAACCTTAGAAGAATTAGATGTGATTTTGAAGGTAGAGTCTGTTTTGAGTAGAGATGACACTGGTTATGTAATGAACAAAATTTTAAATGTATGGCAAAATAATTTTAATTGAAAATACTTAATGCGTGGTTAGATAAAGGGGAATTAATAGAAAGTGTGTGAAGGAGTCATTAAATCTATGTGGAAAACAAACTGAGGAGTGATATCAGAAACTCGAGGCCTATCACATTAATTAATGCAGATTCTAAAATATTAATGAAAGTTATACACAGGTGAGGTTTCAGAAAATAAAATGAGTGATAGAAGGAACATATGTTATTAAAGAGAGGAGCAATTAAGAATTAACTGCATGATGGGGTAGAAGAGGTAAAGATGAGGTTTGAAGATTAAGTAAAGCCTTTGATTACGTGAATCATAAGAGATTATGGCAGATTTTACAGCTATATACGTTGAAATGCTAAAATGTGCATAAAAAAATAGTAATGTAGTTATCTAGCGACTGGATGGTTTAGTACAATTATACCTAGTAAAAGAGGTGCAAGGGAGACGTGCAAAATGAGTGGTTATTACTTACACAGTTAATGAATGCACTAACAAGTAAAATGCAATTTAATGAGAGAAGGAACAAACTAGATGACACTATTATACCTATTTTTATTTCATATACAGATAACACTAATAGTCATAAAAAACAGACTTGGATGAAAGAAATGTTAACTTAATGAAATAAGTGTGGTCCCATACATTCTAAAAATTGAAATAAAAGAGTAAACGAATGGAAGAAGTAATATGCATAGAAGATTTACAGCTTTCAAAACATTAGATTACTTTATTAGCAGGTATAGCTGATAAGCTATGGGAATAATTAGTGATGAAAATAAAGAGCTTTATAGTGTTATAGGAAACTTTTTAAATGCCCTTTAAAAAGAAGATGCAGTTCATAAATTATGTAATTATGAGAGGAACAGCTTATTTTTCAAGAGTCTAGATGATGCCAAGTCATTAAGAGAAGGAAATCATACAAAGGCATATTCTGTAATTTGGCGCTCCAAACTGAACCCTGTGGAAAGGGGAGTATTGTATTAAAAGGATGAGGAGAGGGGACCGGGTTTGATTAAACATACAGTAAATGTTGCTTCTATGCAGCTCTACTGGGTACTGACATGTAGAAACAGGTGAAGGATAAACATTTATCAGCATTTTGGAAGATACATAAAATGCTTTGTGGAAAGGCTTAGAGAAACAGAAAAGTAATTAATTATGAATCATGAAATGAAGGAATAAAGTAAATTTACGCTGTGGAAACTGAATGGGCACAATGTTAAAGAAACCAGGAAAGACCAGAATGACAATACTGCAAATACATTTCAATGTGCAAATCTATGGGAAGGTTTAGACAAAATATATCAGCCATAAAGAAAAGGAAAAGAAGATGCAAAAAGATAGTAGTGCAACCTGTTCACAGTAATATGATCCGCAAAGTAATGCCAAAGTTACATTTGTTTTGTAAGAAACTGGAAAGAGTAGAAAAAGAAGTTATGTACGGATCATAACGTTCCATCTGTTTAGTCGATCTTCATTTATTCTTGATGTGTGGGGACTCTGTTCCGGCTCTTGGAACCAGCTTGGCAGTTATTAACAGCTCATGAGAACCAAAAACTCTTGAGCCAAGTCTCTACCCAGAAAGCCCCTCTCTAGATTACCTCAGGTCGAGTTTGCAGCTATAAATGAAGACAGGAAAAATAGTCCTACAACAATTGAAGAGGGTTTTGTCCAAGGTCATATATGAAATAACAGATCACCAGGACTAGAGTCCATTCCTCCAAACAATCTGAAGGAAGGTGAAGGAGGGTGGGGTGTCAAGGATAAATAAAGAGAGACAACACAGATGGAAAGTTATGGTAAGTACATAACTTCTTTATCTGAAGTCAATCTTCATCTATTCTTGACTGATGGGACAGAGTCACCAGCTACCTTCCCAAGGGAGGCCTTAGGGAAGGCTATTCCTGAGCACCATATCCTGCAGACCAGATCCAAGTTGTAATGAGTGATAAAGGTACGTGGAGTAGTCCAGGTTGCTGCTGCACATATTTCATCCATGGAAGCCTTTTGAGTGGAAAACAGCACATTGCTATTGCCCTTGCAGAATGCGCTCTCACTAGGGCTGGTAATTGAAGGTTTCTCTTATTATAGATAAGTTGTACATTCCTTTAACCTCTTGGATAAAGTGACCTTTTGAAACTGGTTTACCCATGTATGGACCTAAGGAGACAAATAACTGGTCCGACTTCCTAAACTTCTTAGTCATACCGAGAGAAAAACGCAACTGTCTGTGAACAACTAGTAAATGTAAACAATATTCTAATGAAGTGTTCAGAGTGAACATGAAAACGCTTACTTAGTATACTGTTTTGTATTAAGGTCTTTTTCCTTCACCGTGGTGTTGTCTTAAGAGTTTTTCATTTGTAAACAATATTCTCCGTTGTTAGAAAAGTTAGGGAAGAAGACTGGTAAATCAAGAGACTGATTTAGTTTCAGATACTACTTTTGGAAGAAAGGATGGGTTGGTTCTAGGTGACATTGTCTCATTATGAAAATTCAAATAGAGGTTTTGAAGATAATGCATGAATTGCTGAAATTCTTCTGGCGGACATAATGGCCATCAACAAAATTATCTTCTATGGAGGAACTTCAAGTCACAAGAAGCCGCCAGCTCAAAAGGGGGGTGGGACCAAGGACTGCAGAACCATATTAAGACCGCAGGGAATGAGAGGGGTTACCTATAAGGTGGTTTTAGCCTGATGGTTCCTTTCATAAAAACTTTACAGAACCTATGTGAGATTAAGAAATGCACTTCAAAGCTGTCGTGGACTTTGGAAAGAGGAGGTAGTTGAACTTTGATGTTAGAAGCAGTTCCCTGTTCAAAAGCATAGCTAAAAATTCTAAAACCTATTCAACTGCCGCCGAAAAGGGATCAATTCCATTATCACATGTTCAAATAGAAAATCTTTTCCACTTGGTGTGATGAAACTTCCTAGTGGAAGCATTATGAGAAGCCAAAAAATTAAAAATTTTTCGAACTGGAGAAGATATATTATTTTGCCTGGCAATCAATGGAATTGAAGGAACCAAGATATAAGCTTGAGGTTTTTTAGATTGTGGTGAATTAGTCCCTGTGGATGGGACAGGAGGTCTGGATCCAGAGTCCATGAATGGTGAATTAGGTGAGGACAACAAAAGGGGAACCCAACTTGCAGAGGCCAAAATGGAGCAATGAGAAACATCTTGCTCTTCGACCTAATGGCCTTCAAGAAGTGAGGAATTAGTGGAACGGGGGGGGGAGGGGGGCATAGAGCAGTCTTGAGGGCCAATCGTGAAGGAGTGCGCCTCTCGGGGACTTCACCTGAGGGGGGATTAGAGCAAAGTAGCCGCTGCACTTGTTCAGGTGTGATGCAAATAGGTCGCAGCAAGGCTGGCTCCAGCGACAGAAAATCTCCTTCGCCACTCTGCAAATGAGACCACTCGTGAGGTAGCAGGATGCATCTGCTCAGCTTGTACGCTATCACTTTTGATCTCCCTGGGAAGTGCATGTTATCACAAAATGGTAAGAAGAGCTCACCCATTGCCATACTCAGAGCTTCTCTACAAACGGGATAAGATTTGGTTTGACCCAGTTTGTTTTTATACCAGACTACTGACATGTTTTCTGATTGAATTGCAATTGTTTCTAGAGGGAGGGCAGCTTGGAAGGCTTGCAATGCTAAAAGTCCTGCCCTCAGTTTCAGAACACTAATATGCAGATCGTCCTCCATCAAGGACCAAGTGCCTTGGACTGTTCTGCCCATATAATGCCCCCACCCCATCCCACCTGGGAGGTGTCAGTGGTCACTATGGCCTTGGGTTGGGGTAAAAGAAAGGGGCAGCCTAAAAGAATTTCCTCTGATTCCATCCTCCAGGATAAGTCCTTCTTGCAGAGGTTGGTGATTTGAATAAGATGCATCAAGGGATGATTGAGGATGGACCACTGGAAGGCTAACAACCACTGTAGAAGTGTCATATGAAATCTTGCTAGTGGAACCGGTGTGATGGCCGCTGCCATGGATCCTAGAATTTGTAGAACTAACAGAACAGATACACTGTCGTTGGAGAGAATAACTTCCACCTAGGACCTTATCTTCTGCAATCTGTGAAGAGAAAGGGAAGCTATGGCAAGACGTTTTATTCAGGCAGGCTCCTATAACTCCAGTTGTGGAGTTGGACTTGGTTGGGATTTTGTACGATTCACCGTGATATCTAGATGAGTGCAAGTATGTAGAATAAAATCACTTGGTCAGTTCTAGTAGATGCCTGATGGGAGCGGTGATGAGCAAGTCTAAATATGGAAACACTCCGAATTCATGCATTTCCAAGTGAGCTGCTACTGCTGCCATACACTTGGCGAACACCCTGGGGGGCTGTGGTGAGACCGAAGGGCAGAGCTCTGAACTGACGGTGAGTGGCTCCCAGCCAGAAGAGGAGGAACCTTTTGGAGCTCTTGTCCATTTTATGTGATACCATGCATCCTGGAGGTCTACAGAGCACATCCAATCTTCTTTTCCTACTAAGGTGAGAATGGACTGAACTGTGACCATCTGGAATTTTGGCTGCTGAACTTGTTCAAATGGCTGAGATCCAAAATTAGTCTCCAGTCCCGTCTTTTTTGGCACCAAAAAGAACCTAGAGTAGAATCCACATCTTATCTGGTCTGGTGGGACCTCTTGGATGACTCTTTCTAGCAACTTTTGAATTTCCAGAGCTGCCTGATCCCTCTGATTGGGTGGAACATCGGGGATTCTTCTTCCTGTTCTTGGGAGTGAAAATTAAGGGAATGTACTATCCTCTGGCAATGATCCTTAGCACCCAAGTATCTGTGGTTATGTCACTAGGCTAGTGAGTACAAGGGTAGTCTTCCCCCAATTGCCTCTAGAGGTAAGCAATCGAATCTTCCTTCAGAAGCACTGGTAGGGTTCCTCTCTGAGAAGGAACCTCTGGAAATCGAATTTTGAGGGTAATTTCTGCAGCGAGGTCATCTCCCATCAGAGATCCCTCCTCTACCCCGAGGGAAGCCACTGCCTTGTGTGTCCTGGAAAGACCCTTTGGTTTTCTTGAACCACATTTTTCCGGTCCTCTGGTTCCTGGAGTAGGAGTGTTGGGGAGCAGAGAAATGTACGCCACTGCAGACAGGGTCCTTCCATCTTTACACACCTGGCCAAGGTACCTCTGACTCTGGGGCCAAAAAGGGATGCTCCGTCAAACAAAGCATTGACAAATGAAGACTTAAATGGCTCCACAAATTCACACAAATGCATCCAGGCATGCTTCCTTACGGCTATGCCAGAGCCCACTGCCCTAGTCGTCCCTTTGGCTGCATGTGCAAAGAGTCTCATGGAAAACTCAGAAATAGATTACAGGATGGCAAGCTAGGAGGCTACTTTATCCTGTACCTCCTCAGGCCAAGCTCCTGTAAGGGTGTCTGACAGCTTCTTGATCAGATCCCTCTGGAGTCTGGTGAAGTGTGCCATGAAGTTCAACAACCATAAGGCAAAGCTTGAAGAGGCGTACACCCGCTTCCCAAACTTGTCCCTCACCCTGGACTCTCTGTTAGGGGGATGAATACTGGAATGCTCTTCTGCAATTTCATTCTTTGTAGCTGCAGCAACCACCATGACATGTACTGCTAAACCCTTGGACCAATACTAATGGTCCTCCTGAAAGGATTTTGTCTAGTTTCCTGGGGATTGGCTCTACAGAATCAGGGGCCTTCCATGATCAACTTAATGGGAATGTCATCAGGTGGGGTCACCCAAGAGGTAGATGGGTGAGCACCAAAAGCTTGACGGTACACAGACCCCTCTGAGGAAGTGTCTTGGTGCTTCCAGCCACCCCTCTGCTTTAACATTTCAAGAACGTCTCCAAAGGAGACGTCTTCTGGGGGGTAACCAGGGGGAACCGTCCCCATCATCGAAGTCCATGTCCTTCGTGACAGATTCCTCTGAGGAATCTAGGCGTTTCCTCTTACACGTCCCTCTTCCGGAGCACCTTCTCAGAGGGAAATTCTGTGGAGGACTTGGAAGAGGTAAAGCCCTATGCAGGAGTATCCTGCAGCTTTAACTCTCGCTGTACGGGCATGGAGGTTGGTGAACTCTGGATGAGAGGGAGTCCCAGGAAAATGCTTTGATTGAGAAGGAACAGGCGGAGAACCTGCAGAGGCCAAGGCCCTCTCCATGACCTGGAAAGGCAGGCTCCCCTGAAGAGGGATGGGAGCCCAGAACAAGAAACGACAACCTCGGAACCGTGGTCCTACCCCGCTACACGGAGACCGCCATTGAGGTCAAAGCCAAGGAAGAGCAGATGAAAGAGGCAGTGGAGCTATGACCCTGGGAGTCCATCGGTTTTGAAGCAAAGTACAGTTGTGTACCTACCATAAATGTAGATGTTAGAGTCTATTCACTGTTGCAGTCATTACAATAGGGTTATCCTGCTGGCAGGCTACCCGCAGTCATCCTGAATTCCAAAGTCCTGGTCTGGCGTCGGTTGCTGTCACCTCCTGACATCAGTGCACCAGGGGTATAAAAAATGCAGCCAACGCCATTTTCTTCAGTTTTTCTTGCCCCAGATGTCAGGTACCCCCAAAAGGGTAGGCTAATTTATGCCAATGAACATGCATGCAGTAAAGTAAAATTCTACCTTCATCTATAAGCAAATAAACCACATAGGTTGTATAGAATAGGGAAGTACAGATAAGGCCCAGCAAAGGAAAGGGGATGGTGGGTGGATAACCTGGACTGCAACAGTGAATACACTCGAACATCTACATTTATGGTAGGTACACAAGTGTACTATGTTCGTGTTTCACTGTTGTAGTCATTACAATTGGGTTGAATCCCAAAGCTAAGGTTGGGCGGCTGAGGCTAAATAGGATTAGGAAAGGCTATGAGGCCCTACAGAACTGCAGTGGAAAAGCCTGCTCTACATTTAGAGTAGAGAGGTAAGTGATAGTGCTTTGTAAAAGTATGCACTGAACTCCAAGTTGCAGCCTTTAAGAGGTCTTTGGTTGGTACTCCTCTGAGGAAGGCTGCTGAAGTGGCTGCTGCTCTGGTTGAATGTGGCCTAATGCCCTTAGGCACTGATTTGCCAAGCTGGGAATAGCAGAAATTAATGCAGTGGCCTATCCATTTAGAAATAGTCTGCTTTGAGATAGCCTTTCCTTGTGATCCTGCAGCATATGCCACTAGAAGTTGCCAAGTCTTTCTGAAAGCTTTGGTACTGTCCAAGTAGAAGCGTAGCTGCCTGTGAATGTCCAAAGAATGCAGAAGTCTCACCCTTATTCTGTGGTTTTGGATAAAAGGTAGGCAAATGAATTGTTTGATTCAGGGCCACACTGGACACTACACCTTGGGCATAAATGTCAGGTTTGTCCTCAGAGAAACCCTGTCCTGATTGAAAATGATAAAGGGTTCCACAGCCATGAGTGCCTGCAACTCTGAGACTCATCTTGCAGAGGTTATTGCTAGGAGCAGAGCTGTTTTCCAAGATATGAATTTTATATCAGCTGTAGAGGCTGGCTCAAAAGGAGACGGTGTGTTTTTCCAAGACATAATTTAGGTCCCATGCAGGTATTGGTGCTCTCCTTGGAGGTCTTGTTGGATGAGAAAATAGAGGTGGTTCCGTATTGTAGTCAGCTGAAATGGCATAGGCATGAATCTTAATTGAGGAAAAGGATAGGCGTTTTTTGTCCAGCATCTCAGTTAAGTATTGTAAAATCTGAGGAATATTTGGTACGATCGTGTCAATTCCTTGTGCCTGGTTCCAAGCACAAAATCTCTTCCATTTTTCTGCATAAGATTTTCTGGTGCTAGGCCTCCTGGCCTCCAAAATAACATCCATCACCGCTTTAGACAGAGGCTTGTTTTGAATGGTTACATTATCCGCCATGCTGCCAGGTTTAAAGGTCCTGAGATGGCTGTGCAGGATGACTGTTTTGTTGGGTCAATAAGTGAGGAATTTGAGCCAATGTCCAGGCTGGGCATTGAGACAAGCTCTTTAGGATTGGGTACCAGTGCTGGTGGGGCCAGTCTGGGGCAATCAGTATCATTTTTGGCTCCTCTTGTCTGACCTTCAGGAGTACCCTGAGGAGGAGAGGCAGTGGGGGAAAGGCATATAATGTTAAGTTTTTTCAGCTGAAAGATAGAGCATCCACTTTCCATGCTAGCTTGTGACAAGTCCTTGTGCAGAATTTCTGTAGTTGGCAGTTGTGAGGCGAGGCAAATAGGTCTATGTCCGGGCATCCCCAGTTCCTTGTTATGCTGAAGACTTGTGGATCCAACTTCCACTCGTGGGGATCCATTAGGTTTCTGCTTAGTCTGCTATAGAATTTATCCTTCCTGGCAGGTATTGTGCTTGCAGATGCACTTGGTAAGTCAATGCTGTGTCCCACAAAGTCATGGCTAGTCTGCAGAGGGGGTAGGAATGTGTGCCTCCCTGCTTGTTTATGTACCACATGACTGTTGTATTGTCCGTCTTTATCAAAAGTTATCTTGGATGAAGTAGATAGTTGAAGGCTGTCAGGGCATTTTGAACAGCTAGCATCTCTTTTTGATTGATATGTAGATGCATTTGGCTTGCGGACCATGTGCCCTGAATACATCTTCCTGCCATATGGCCCCCCCTCCAGGCATAATGTGATGCATCTGTTGTTAATGTCTGCCTGGCTGTGGGTAAAGTGAAAGGTTGTCCCTTGTTGTGGTGACAGGCCTCTGCCCACCATCGAAACTCCTGTTGCAGGCAGGGAATGAGGGTAATTATTGTTTCCAGGCTGTGGCAATGTTGAGCCCAAACACTTTTTAGATACCATTGTAGTTTCCTCATATGCAGTCTTGCATATGGAATTACCAAAATGCAGAATGCCATGAAGCCCAAAGCCTGCAGAATTTTTCTTGCAGATAACTGGGTCTTTGTTGCCAACATTTTGAAGTAGTCAGTTGTCTTTGTCTGGCATGAGATAAGCCATCTGGGCAGTTGTATTTAAGCTTGCACCCAGGAATATTATCTCTTGTGAGGGTACTAGCTTTGATTTCTTTTCGTTTATGGTGTACCCTAGGCATGTTGGTAATCTTTTTACAAACGCCAGATGCTGTAGTAAAATGTCCTTGTTCTCTGCTTGAATAAGGCAATTGTCCAAGTAAGGATAAATTTGTATTCCTCTGTCTGAAAAATGCAATTACTGGTGCCAGGCATTTTGTGAGGACCCTGGGCGCAGTAGATAAGCCAAAGGGCAGTGCAGAGAATTGGAAGTGCATTGAGCCAGCTATAAATCTGAGGTATCTTCTGCATGAATGTCGGATTGGGACATGCAGGTATGCCTCTTAGGTCTAAAGTCACAAGCCATGCCTTCTTGCCCAGCATGGGCAGAAGCTGCTGCAGAACATTTTGAATTTCGGAATATCCAGAAATGTGTTTAGAATAGACAGGTCCAGTATTGGTCTCCATGCATTGTCCTTTCTGGGCACCAAGAAGAGTAAAATCCTAGTCCCTGCTCTTGCTGTGGCACTCGCTGAATGGCCCTCATGTCCATGAGGGCTGAAACTCGTTTTTGAGCCTCTGCCCATTGATTGTGTGGCAGGTCTGGCATTCTGTTTGCCCTTGGCATGGTGTGAAAATGGAATCTGTAGCCTTGAGAAACTATATTCAGGTCCCATTTGTCCTGGGTGATCATGCGCCAATTTTGTGAAAAAAGTGCTAGTTTTCCCCCTAAAGGGGCTGGCCAGAAGATGTGCTTGGTGCTGGCAGGGGAAGTCATTGAGAGTATGGCTGTGATTTATCTTCTCCGCTTTTGGAGGTAGAAGCATCCCACTGTTTAGGCCTTATGAGCCCTGGGGCTGGGATCTGCCTCTGGGGTGTCTGTATCTGCCGCTTTGTGGCCTGACACTGGAAAGGACCAATTTTTTGACGGCCAGTTCCTGCTAAATCTGGGAGGTTGTACCTGTAAGAAATCCTTGACTGTTTGCATAGATTTAGCTTTGTCCTCCATTTTCTTCAACACCTCTTCTGCTTTAACACCAAACAAGGTATCATGCTGTAATGGAGCATCTAATAGTTTTGCTATAACATGATCAGGCAGATTCTGTTCTTTTAACCAACCATGCCTCCTAATAACAGAACCCATAACAGCAGCCCTGCAGGAGGCCTCCAGAGAATCAAAACTACATTGCAAAGTATGCTTTCCCACTTGTTCAGCTGCATGCAATAAATCCTGCATTTCTTTTCTTTCTGCACATTCAGAATTTGTCAACATTTTCTGTTTTATTGTTCATATTTAAGCATATGAAACTGACAATTTAAGGCCCTTACAGCCAAGGTAGCAGAAGTGTAAATCTTTTCCCCCCTCTGTCCAGGGCTTTTGAATCCCTACTGGAGGGGATAGGGTTTTTTGCAGTGGACACCTTGACCCCTTTGGGACCCTGAGATATAGTTTCTGGGTCAGCAGCAGGGTTTTTATAAAGACATTTATGTGACTCAGGAACTCTGTAGTATCTGTCTGGCTTAACAGGAGCTGGTGGTAAACAGTCGGGAGTGAGACTGGACTCTAAATACATCTACAATGTCTAAAACAAGAAGAATAGCAAGGGGCCTGTGCTGAGGTAGTAAAAGAAAATCTCCGAGCCTTTTCTTAGATTCTGAGTAATCTTGGCTCTCCCAATGAAAATGCTCCCTCATAGTATGCAGGGTCTCCCCAAAAGAATAATCCTCAGGAGGAGAAGCTGAAGGGACAGATTCTTCAGCATCCGAATCCTCATAAGGAGGAAGACAGTTATCCCTGTTCAGAAGAGGAATCAGAGGAAATGAAAACCTGATCTGAAGATTCATATTAGTCTCTTGCCTAGGTCTCTTATCTGGAGGGGGATGGGAACACTTGATCAAAGTAAGTAGGTCTTCGGCCATTTTAAGCATCTGTTTTTTAGGCATGGAGGCCTGTCCAAGGGAATGTTGTACTCGTTTCTTTATCTTTAGAGGTGCTTTAGTCTTTGCCTTTGAAGCTGAAGTCATTTTTACATACAACTGTGTAGGCCTGAAAACACCCTCAGAAGCCGATGCCTGCTCACCGGCTCCGGACCCATCTGAGGGAATAGTTTCACAGGGTCCAATACCTTGAGTTTCCAGCGGCCTAGTTTGCTCCATGTGGGAGTCGGAAGTGGCCTGTGGCAGAGGGTAGCGGGCGTCAGGGGCTGCGAAAGCGCCTCACTGAAAACCGGTGACTGGCCTAGCCGAAGCCTAGTCGGTTTTGGACCTCGTATGCCTGTCCTTTTCTTTGTCTTTGCGCTTTTTTATAAATTCCGGTAGTCAGCTGTTATGACGGCATTATATAATTAAATCTTCTGCCAAAGTAATGAAATGCAAAATCGTACCGACGCTTAATAGTATGTTGGTTAAATCTAGCACAAAACAGACAACTAGCAACGTCGTGGTCAGAGCCTAGGCAAGGAATACAGTAAGAATGAAAATCCTTATGAGATATTTGCTTCCCACAAGAAATACAATCAACTTTTTCTAACATCGGTCTGGCGCAAAAAAAAAGTTTCCCCAACAGGGTACTTAGCTTTAATGAAGACCTCGGATCTGAAATTCGAACCTGAAAATCTCAGGAGTCGGCCGACTGGCACTTGCGAACTGCTTCTGCTTCGGGTACCGCGAGTCAAGAAAGACTGGAGAAAATGGCGTCTGCTGCATCTTTTATACCCCTGGCGCACTGACGTCAGGGAGGAGGCGACAGCAACAGACGCCGGACCAGGACTTTGGAATTCAGGCCAACTGCGGGTAGCCTGCCAGCAGGATAACCCTATTGTAATGACTGCAACAGTGAAACACGAACATCCAAGCAGCTTAGGGCAGACACTGGAGCTGAAGGCATAAGTCGATACCAGAACAGTTGGAACCAGGGAAATCAGAGTCATGGTCTCAAACACTTCAGTGGAGGTTAGAAGAGGAATGACTGGAAGAGTCTTTGGAGAGAAAGTTCCATCTCCAGAAATGAATGAAACCTGGGAAGAGACTAAAAGACCCCTAGCCATGAGAATCTGATCCTCCCACCTCATAATGTCGACTTCTGTCAGACTCCTGGAGGAAGGGACAAAGAATGCGGAGGGGAATTTTGGTCTCTCTAAAGACAGGCTTGGAAGGTGTCCCAGAAAGGGATCTAGTGAGGGGGAATACCTGGTTCTGGGAACAAAATAAATCCTGGTTCCAAAGTTACTGACGGCACAGTAGAAGGAACTGGTTCCAAAATTACAGATGGCACCGTAAAAGGGACCAGCACCGATGGAGAGGAAGTCATATGTACAATTGGTGCAGTGGTGGTTGGCACAGAAACCTATGGTGCAGAACTGGTCACCACAGTCAATGCGGATGAAGTCGGTACCATAGTATTTTTGGCACTACTTCAGGCCCGCAGTGTATGTGGGAACCAAAGATTTAGGTCTCGTGTGCCGGAGCTGAATGGGGATGCCAGCACAGAGAGACTCCACTTCTTTCCATGTTCGATTTTAGAGGAAGATGAAGACAAAGATGCACCAGATTTGGAAGTCCTAGGCTGACTGGACAAAGCCTCACCAACACACTTAATCAGTCTTTTCAAAGAAAGTTTGGTTTTCCTTTCTATGAGGGCCCAGTGACTAAAGGCGTGACAAATTGCACAATCCTCTTTGTAAATGTGCCAGGCCCAAGCAGTTAGACAAGATGAATGCCCAGAGTTGGGCCTTTTTCTTCTGCAATCATGATACTGTTTAAACCCAGCTATCCCTTTATTTTTATATGCCATGTTGACTAGTAAAAAATATCAACAGCCAGTAAAAACACACACACACACACACACACACACACACACACACACACACACACACACACACACACACACACACACACACACACACACACACACACACACACACACACACACACACAAAACATATAACAATTGGGCCTTTTCTTCTGCAATCATGATACTGTTTAAACCCAGCTATCCCTTTATTTTTATATGCCATGTTGACTAGTAAAAAATATCAACAGCCAGTAAAAACACACACACACACACACACACACACACACACACACACACACACAGAATTAAGAAGTAAGAAAAAACATATAACAATGGTAGGCCAGAACTACCAAGAGGTAGGGCGCAAAGGGATAGAGCTACCAACAATGGTAGAACAGATACCACGAGGCAAGAAGACTGATACTACATTCACCAAATAGGGATAGAAATACCAGACTACAACTGTAACAGAGAAAAACTACCAAAAGTGGTAGGGAAGAACAAGTGCAAAGGAAGAGGATAGTACAAGCTAACAGAAGGTAAAAAAGTTAACTGGGTAGGTAGAAAAGATTTAATGAAGTTTCAAATAAAAATAATGAAAATACACTTAGCTCAAGAGAGAGTTTGGCTGACGTGTCTTATGCATCAGCCAAACCTTCTCCCCCATCTGCGGAGCAGACTCCCTCTCCATATCAAGCAGAGTACCTCTCTAGCCCTCTAAGAAGAACCTGGACAATTGGATAGGAAACAGAAAATACACCCCTGGGATCTCACCTCTGTGCCTGCTGGACAGGGGAAACAAGTGCTGACTGTGGGAACATGGGTGAAAATTTTCGCTAGGCTTATAAGGGCCTCCAGGGCAACAGTCTAGTATCATCCTATAAACCTATTAAGAGTAGGAAGCAAGATTTGACGTAATCTAGGGAGGAGCATTCTAGGCAGAGTACTTGGCTTGAAAGTTTTTGGTTCTTACGAGCCGTTATAACAGCTGAGCTAGTTCCAAGAGTCGGAACAGTGTCCCATACATCCAGGATAAATGAAAATTGACAGATTATGTGTTTTTATCTTGAGAATGAATGAAGTTATGGAAAGCAATATGTAAAGAACATAAATCCAGACAGAGACAGACACAAATAAGATGTAGGTTCCGCCAAGGGAGGAGTGCTGTATCCAAAGAAGATGGGCACAGATCCTGGAACAGGATCTGAACTCCTTGAAATCTCTGGGGCAAGACCCAAGGAACTTGAGCTGTTCAGTGACTGTTTCTTAGACTTAACTGCTTCCGTCTTGTCCTCAGGCTTGTCCATGCTCTTCTCTCAGCTTTTTTTTACTAGATTCCTTACCAAAAAGGAGAAGTTAATAGTACAAGTGTGCAGGATGGAAACTTCTCCAAGTGTGGCTGGGAGCAGTCCCTTAAGCACCAATTTATTTAATCTCTCCACCAAAGCCCAGAGGCCAAGGGACATACAGGCAGAGCACTGTTCATCTAATAAGCAGGCCCCAAGGGGTAAGCACACTTGGCACATCGGAGTTGGGATTTTTGTGGTCACAAACCACACATTTCTTAAAGACAGAGGGCTTTTTCTGCCATGATACTACCACACAAAGTACAAACAGCAGTTAACATCTAGGAAAAAAAGTGATTTAACTACGTCAACAAACACTAAAAATACACAAAATCTCAGAAAAGTTTTATATATTAACATCAACCTGACTAAAAATGGTTCACCTAAGGTGATCGGTAATAGGTGCCAAAGATGATGTAGGAGGATAGATTTTTTTTTGGCAAAGTAAAAAAGGGAAGGAAGGTAACCAGATAATAAAAAGTAGCAGAAAATGATTAGGCTAAATAATCCTAATATACCAAAAAGAAGCACTTGAGTTTCACCCAATCTGAGCACAAGCGAAAGAGTCTGACACAAACAAGCAGCAAACTATATATGTGGTAATTTACTAACTACAGGGGGTTACACGTAAGGGGAGGAGCCCGAGCCTTGGATCCAAAGTCTGAAAGTGGCCGTAGCTTTATCCTAGTCGGATCCAATATCATCAATTGAGGAACAAATGAAAGAGAACACCGGATCAAGAAAGTATCCAGGCCTGTGAGCTACAAGCTCAACAACATTCCAAGTGAATACGTAGTGGGGATAATTAACAGATTAAGGGATTGGTCATGGTCAACAGAGTATCTAAAGAATTATGGAGAGAAGTTTATGATATTGTCCAAGAGGAGGCATCAAAAAATGTTACAAATAAAAAAGGCTTAAGAAGGCAAAATGGTTGTTGGAGACTTTATAAAAAGATGAGTAAAGGTGAGCAAAAGGCAATGGAGACAGAAAAAGATGCATCAAACTGCATGGAGAGTTTCAGAGAAGAGCAACAGTATAAACAACTAACACTTCACAACACAAGGCCTTTATTTTTGTTTGTGTCTTTCGGCTTTTCCTGGTTAGGGGTCGCCACAGCGTAACTCCGGTCCGCTAATGACTGGCAGTAGATTTTTTACTTGCCGAGTTTGCCAGCCCTGACGCACAACCTTCAACGAAGGTACGCCCATTCACGCACGTCTCCACACAGAAGACGCTCTAGCTGAGAAGTGAACAGCACAACATCTTGCTGTGAGGGACAACGTTACCGCAGCACCACCACCAAGGCCTTTATTTTTGTAATAAGGCAAAAATAATTCTCTCTCACTGGCTGATGGCATGGTTTGCCCTTCAAAATTTAAAGTTTCAGTATGAATATCCCACTCTAGGCTTCCAAAAAGATGACAACCCTAACAGTTGACCATATCTGTGTACAGTGATCCATTAGTAACAGGCATTCTTTTCTGTGGCCAATACAGTTTTACAGAACGTTGTGTTTTAGTCTTGCAAGCAGCACAAACTACTTATATTTCATGCTTAAGGATTACGGTTTGATGATAATATGCTATAATACAACAATCAAACTGCCTGTAATCCCATCAGGAGTGCTAACATTTTGGACCTAGTTTTCACAAACTGCTTGTCCCCTACCCCAGGTTGGTCCATCATTAGTCAAGCCTGATCAACTTGTTACCTTTACCCTCAAAAGATTAACTCCTCTGGTAACCACCAGCCTTTTGGCACTTCAAACGTGGAAACATTTTATAATTTTGTGACAATCTCCAAATTGACCCACATAAATCCCACAATGGACCAGGACTGTGTCACCATCTATGACAAATAATGTATATGGTCGTTCAAATAAATGCACTGAGAGCAGTACCCACCAGAACCAAATAAGGTGGTAAACAAACCAACTTGGTTAGTAGATATTAAATTACACAAAAGGAAGAAACAAACTGAATTAACTTATAAGTCCAAAATCCCTCAACATGAAAACAAAAAACCTCACCAAGAAACTGAAGGTAGCTATTAGGACCAGCAAAGAATCCCATGAACACAGGCTACCTTTGGAACCAAGGAAGGTTACGAGTTCTGCTTTAGTTGTTATAAAACTAAGGAATAATTCACATCACTGCAATAAGCCCCATAATGATGCCTCCTACTTCAATCCAAAAGACACTGTTATCATATTAGCAAGCAAGTTTGCAGACTTCCTCCTTGAAACTATCTTTACTCCATCCTAAGTCACTCCATCTCCACCATCTCAAAGGGCCATCTTCTTTAAAGCACTCGGCAAGAGCAAACCCCTCTTCCATGGGCCCTGGCAACATACTGGTTTGTCTGATAAACAGTGTCAAACAAGCACTTGCTGATCCTCTCAAACTGCTAAACCAAAAACTATACTGCAGTAGTGATGTCCTTCCATAAGGGAGGCCCCCAACTGACCCTTGAAAATACAGACCCATTAGCCTTATAAGTCTTGTCTATAAAGCCATGGAGAACATCATCACAGACATCATTATCTGCACACATTTCCAAGCAAGCAAATGTCCTGGTGAGAAACCAAGTGCATGATACAGTGACCCACACAGTGCATGATACAGTGACCCACACAGTGCATGATACAGTGACCCACACAGTGCATGATACAGTGACCCACACAGTGCATGATACAGTGACCCACACAGTGCATGATACAGTGACCCACACAGTGCATGATACAGTGACCCACAACTCAACCTAATATCTACCACAATCCTGACACAAAAGCTTTCAATATCTTGACATCTGAATGCTTCCATCTAACACGGACCAAACAAACATAAGATGGGTGTTTAATTTGCATAAGCCCCGTAAGATAAAATAAGTATGCGGGGGTATCAGTCTTCCTCTGCTTAATCAGACCTCTAATGTAACCTAACTACAACTACTGGGTGCAATAACAACCAAGTTTGACTGGTTGATTACATCACAGTGATATGCACTAGCATTCTGAAAAGTCACAACAGTGGTCAAGTAATCCTCTCCACACTGCTGACTAGTAAAACTAAATAAACATGCTGGGTCAGGAGCAATACAGCGTACTTTACATTAAAAACACAATAGTTAAAGCACTTCACGAGACACCTGAAAATGGTACTTACCCAAATGTCACACTTTCCAGGGAAAAAACGCTCTGGGATGCGGGCAGCATATAGAGCTGCTCCAGAGATGTAAAGGAACGCCATGAGAAACAGCCAACCCATCTGTCCTATTGTGGTGGCACGGATGAAGCCTTCTGCAAACATGAAATGCAAGGTTGGAATAAGCCCACTCAGTCCTAGACCAACAAAGACGCCTGAAAAAATAAATAAATAAATATCAATAAAAGACCTGTCAGATCCTGTTCTTTGTTGCAACCACATCCAAATCAAGGCAAACTATGGACACACTGAAACCACTTGATAAGATAAAATCTCAAGCTACTGCAAGTAGATACTTTTGGTGTGATTCAAACTACTACTATGGATTTTATATCCTGGTTCTCTGGGCTTTTTGATTGTTACAGTTTTGTCTTAAACTTCTAAGCTAAAAGTTTTTCCTGGTGAGAATTACTTGTGTGTTACAAAACTTTAAATATATGACACCAAACTTTCACACTCACTTATCCACTCTGTATGAATTCATAAGAAACACATAATGGGTAACAAATGCATTTTTACTTATGGGATCATTGAAGAACCCATCTTTGTTGGTCTCGGATTAGATTATCCTTCTTTCCTCTCAAATTTGGCTATTTGTTCTCCAAATATCCTATGATCTAGGATGTACATACTTTTGAATGCTGCATGTTGTGACATCACACTGTAGAATGTCCAGCTCCCTACTTTAATTCGAAGAATCACAAGCGACAGTCCCAGAATTATGGAAACATAGAACAGTAAATATAGAGCATCTCGACTCTTTAAAGTTGATTTTTTTTTTTTGCATTAGGAACCCCCCCCACCCACACCCCACCCCCCCCCACACACACACACACACACACACACACACACACACACACACACACAAATGCATATATAACCATCTCCAACATCACCACATTTTGTGAAAAGATTAATCCTGGACTTGGTTGCTCACTCAGTCTCACTAAGTTAGGTCTTACAGTTACAAGTCTCAAAATATTAGAGTTACCAGAATTTCCTGTCCCTGAATCTACCAGTTTGTCCCAAACTCCTCCCTACATTTCTTGGAACTCAAGAAAAAAAGAAAGACTGAAGATCTGACAAACTATTACAAGGACATTACAATTATGAACATAAAGCTATGACACATCTAACAGGACCGAAATCAGCTCAGTGTCTGAATATTTCACAGGCTTCATCTCCTTTCCTTACCCATAAAACACTGCTCTAGCTTCTTCTCCACATCTCATGTGGGCTGCTCAAAAGCAAGGAATGGGAGAAAACACATTAAACAAAACTTGCGCCCAAAAAAAAGAATATTCCCCTAGACTACATCTACCAGAGGCCGGGGGAAGGATAGGTTATGGTAAGCGTACAACACTTGCATCTAAGATGAAGATGATCATTCCAATTCACCAGAAGGACAGTCTGAAGCTCATCATCTTGGGTAGTCCTCGTGGAACCATACCCTGGATGACTGTGGGTCTGAAGGAAGATCAAGACCTAGAAATCACACCCAGCTTATACTGTTTAGCAAAGCACAGGAATCCATGTTGCAGCTGCACAGACATCAATCAAAGGATGCACTTCTGAAAAAGGCCTGTGAGGTCACCACTGCTCTGAACAACTGTGTAGTAGGCACCGCAAGCAATGTTTTCTTGCATTGTTCATAGAAAAAATTGATGCAATCTGATTCTGACAGTTGCCATGACTAAGTGATCTTGTATTCTCTGGCACCTAAAAAAAAAAAAAAAAAATTAAGAACAATTGAGAATTCTCCCTTACACATGTTCTAACCACACAGAACTGAACCTGCCTGTGCACATTCATACAGGGTACAGGTATTCATCTCTTCTGTAATGGTTTGATAGAAATACTAAGCACGTTAATGGACCGATTTAAGTTTTGTTTAATAAAATAAGGGTTTGCTCATAATGACATTTTTTTGTATAAGATAAGGTAAGTGGGTTTTATTCACAATGCTAACTCAATCTACAAGTAGTAACAACTAGAAGGAGAAAGGAGAACCATTCTGGAAAAAAAATACTTACAATTAATTTTAGAAGCAGAGTCAAAAGGGAGTAAAGTTTGTTTTTCAATCATGACATACAAATTCCATGGAGGAAAGGTGCCTTTGAATGATGGGCCAAGTCTGGACTGTACCCCTGAAAAGGCACTGAAAACCTTTGAAAAAGCATGCAATGAGTTCTAGAATCCTCGCTGAAACCCAGAAATGGCAGCAAGGTCATTCTTGCTAGATGAACAATTTAGGCCTGCTGAAAATTTCTGAGAGGTTATCTACAACAGGTGGACCATTGTCTGAAAAGGGATCTATCCCTTTGAAAGCAGCCCAAATGGAAAACATGTTCATTTGTTCTTTTGTATTTTCTTTGAGTTTCTGTTAAGGTGAGTATATGGACACTAGGAAGTTAAAACATACCTGGCTACTGCTGGAAGTGGAGTAATTGTGTGGCCAACCAAAGGGAAGACCTGGGGAAAGCTTGCTGGAGACAGGAGTCAGCAGGGTTCTGAATGGCCTCAGGCACAGAACTTCTCCAGAAGACTATGCCAAAGCAGAGAGAATAACACTTGTTGAAACCAAATTAGAACTAAGAGAAACGTCTCTGAAAAAAAATAAAATACTCTGGAAGAAGAAACAACTGTTGAAAAGCATAAAGGAATCTTGTGGGGCCATTTCTGGACATCAGCAATGCAGGAGTATTGCACAGTAGAACGGATCAGGGAACAGAAGTTGCTACATGTAGCATTGGTTGAGGATACAAACAAGTCACAGCAAGTCTTCCACCAATGTAGAAGGGTTTTTGTGCTACTGAAACTGATGGACCACTTGTGTGGCATCAGTAAGCAATGATTAAGCCAGTCTACTACATAACTGGACTCCCCAGTAATAATATTACAAAGTGACTGGTTGACAACTCATACTCACAGCACTCAGACAAGGGGGGGGTGAGTTCTTCCCCGTTTACCATACACTGCCACTTTCTCAATGTAGATGGCAACTACACAATGGGGGAGTCCTGAATGGCCTGCACAATGAGGAAAAAGTACAGTTTTGTACCTACCATAAATGTAGATGTCCGAACTGGATAGCATCTGCAGTCATAACAAGTGGGTTGTCCTGTCGTCAGGCAGCCCTTCAGTCGGCCGGATTCCAAAGTCGGGTCCGGGGCTGATGTCGCACTCCACCCGGCGTCATCTCTGTTGGTCTTCGGGTATAAAGGCATCAGCCGCCATTTTCTCAGTGTTTCTTGCCCCAGATGCCAGTAGCCCTCTTGCAGGCTAAAATTTGGATAGATGCCAATGTTTCCAAATAGATAGAGGTAAACACAACAATAAGCATGTATGTACATATATACAACAAATACACCATAAAAGACTCCCTCCCCAACAGCTAGCTATTAGAAGGGTAAACACCCTAGGAGTACCACAGAGGGGAAGGAGGGAGGGTAATCCTGACTGCAGATGCTATCCAGCTCGGACATCTACATTTATGGTAGGTACAAAACTGTACTATGTCCTTCATGGATGCATCTGCAGTCATAACAAGTGGGTAGAATACCATAGCCAACTAGGGGAGGAGGATAAAAGTAGATTATGGTGTGTTTAGGATCCCTTGCAGTACAGCAGTGGCAAACCCTGCTCGGGATCTGGAATATAGAGGCAAATTATAATGCTTGGCAAATGTATGCACGGAGGTCCAAGTAGCCGCCTCAATAATGTCTTTGGTTGCCACTCCTCGTAAGAAGGCTGTGGTAGTGGCTGTTGCCCTTGTAGAAGGAGGTCTTATGTTCTGTGGAATTGGTTTTCCATGGAAGGAGTAACAGAATTGTATGCAATTTCCTATCCATTTGGAGATTGTCTGTTTGGAAATAGCTTTTCCTTCCCTTCCTGTTGCATAGGCTGCAAAAAGTTGGTCAGTCTTTCTGCTATTTTTGTTCTGTCCAAGTAGTAGCGTAGCTGTCTATGTACATCAAGGTATGCAGTATTCTTTTCCCTCTGTTTTGTGGGTTGGGAAAGAAGGTAGGTAGGTGGATTGCCTGGTTTAAAGACACTCTGGATACCACCTTGGGCATAAATGTAGGATTAGTCCTCATGGACACTATCTTGGTGGAAGATTAGGAAGGGTTGCACTGCCATTAAGGCCTGTAGTTCTGAAACCCTCCTTGCTGAAGTAATTGCCAGTAGGAAAGCAGTTTTCCATGACAGGTGTTGTAGGTCTGCTGTTGCTGCTGGTTCAAAGGGTGATAGTGTCAACTTTTCTAGCACAAAGTTTAAATCCCAAGCTGGTAATGGTGGTTTCCTTGGAGGTTTTACATTCTTGATTCCTCTGAGGAACTGCCTGAGCAAAGGTTGCGAAAAAACAGGTGGATCAAAGCTGTATTCCGCTGAAATAGCTGATGCATGTATCTTGATGGGGGAGTAGGACAGGCCTGAATGAAGAAGTTCGGCCAGATACTCCAGAATGTTAGGCATATCTATGTTTGACACATCTTTTCCTCTTTCCATACTCCAGATTACAAACCTTTTCCATTTTCCAGCATAGTTCCTTCTTGTTGAAGGTCTGCGTGCTTCAAGAATAATGTCTTTAACTATTTGGGAAAGTTCTGGATTAGCTGCTGTTATGTGATGTTCCATGCAGTCAGTTGCAAGGTTTTTAGGTTTGGATGTATGATGCTGTAGTTGTTCTGCGTTAACATCAAGGGCATCAGGGGAATTGTCCACATATTGTTCGAGACATGCTCCTCAGTAGTGTGTACCAGTGTTGTCTTGGCGAGTTTGGGGATATCAGCATTATCCGTGGGCGTTCTTCCTTGATTTTCAGTAGTACCTTGTGTATCAAAGGAAGACGTCGGAATGCATATGCTGTTAGCCCTGTCCAGTTGAAGGAGAGCGAATCCACTTTCCATGCTAATGGGTGGAATGTCCTTGTGCAGAATCTTTTGAGCTGGTGATTGAGAGGTGATGCGAATAGGTCTATCTGTGGCATTCCCCATTTCTTTGAGATGGTCTTGAAGATGTCCGGGTGAAGCTTCCATCGTGGGCATCCGAAGTGGTTCTGCTTAATATGTCTGCTAGAGTATTGTCTTTTCCCTGGTACAAATATTGCCTGTAACTGTATGTTGTAGCTGAGTGCCAGGGTCCACAGCTCAAGGTCATTCTGCATAGGGGGTATGAATGAGTGCCTCCCTGTTTGTTGATGTACCACATGACTGTGGTGTTGTCTGTCCTTATCATCAACTGGCCCTCTTTGAGAAATGGTTTGAACTTTTGGATTGCCAGTTGTACTGCCAGCATTTCTTTTAGGTTGATGTGCAGTTGAAGTTGATCCTGTGTCCACAATCCTTGCACGCATTTGTCCAGCATGTGGGCCCCCATCCTAGGTCTGGCGTCTGTTGTGATGGTCTGGCTTGCTTGACATCTGCGCGAAGGGGTAGGCCTGGGTTTGACTGGCATGCCTGCCCACCATAGGAACTCCTGTTTTAAGCATGGAATTAGTGGGATTTCTGTTTCTAGACTGTGTCTGTGTTGGGACCATAAATTCTTTAGGTACCACTGTAGTTTTCTCATATGTAGTCTGGCAAATGGAACCAAGATTATGCATGATGCCATGAAGCCCAAGGCCTGCAGTACTACTTTTCTTGCTGTTAACTTGTTCAGTTTTGTTAGTGCCAAGAAGTAAAGAGGAAGTTCTTTTGTTTTTCTGTAGTCAGGAATGCCATTTGTTTTACTGTGTCCAATTCCAGCAAGAATGTCCTTGTTTGGGATGGTATCAGCCTTGACTTTTGTAAACTGACCGTGTATCCCAGTGCTTGTAGCAAGTAAATGACCCTTTGTAAATCTGTTGTCAGCTTGCTTTTGTTGTCCCCTTGTAGCAGGCAGTCGTCCAGGTATGGGTAAATTTGAATTCCCTGAAGTCTGCAATGGCCAGGCATTTTGTTGTCCCCTGTAGCAGGCAGTCGTCCAGGTATGGGTAAATTTGAATTCCTGAAGTCTGCAATGGGCGATTACTGATGCCAGGCATTTGTGAATACTCTGGCAGTAGATAAGCCAAAGGGCAATGCTGAGAATTGATAGTGCTCTGATCCTGCAAGAAATCTGAGGTATCTTCTGCAGATTGGTGAATGGGCGTGCAGGTATGCCTCCTTGAGATCTAGAGTTACCAGCCAAGACTCCTTGCCCAGCATGGGAAGAAGTTGCTGGAGGGTCAGCATTTTGAATTTTGGGACAATGATGTATGTATTTAAGGTGGACAGGTCGAAATTGGTCTCAACTTTTTCCTTTCTTGGAACTAGGAATAGTCTGGAATAGAACCCCTTTCCTTGCTCTGCTGTTGGCACTCTTTCCACAGCTCTCATGTTTGCTAACTCCATTATCTGGTGTAGAGCTTCTGTTTTTTGATTTGGAGGTAGATTTGGCATTCCTCTTTTGACTGGTAAAGTGTGGAAGTGAAACGTAACCTTGATCTATGGTTTGTAAATCCACTTGTCTTTTGTTATGTAGTGCCAGTTCTTTGAAAATAAGGTTAACTTTCTGCCTAGAGGAGCTGCTATTTGTTCCCTGGTAGTGGTTGGGGTTAAGCCACTGTGGTTGTGCTGATGTAGTGGCAGTGGCTGTGTCTGTGCCTCTGTTGTTACCTTGCCACTGTCTTCCTCTGTAGGCACCTCCTCTGGATTGGTTTCTGCCTCTGGAACGTCTATTCCTGCCCCTTTGAAATTTTGTGGAGTCAGGAAAGGACCAATTTTGGCAGGCAGTTCCTGCTAAACCTTGTGGGGTTGAACCTGCAAAAAATCTTTAACAGTTTGAACAGATTTTTTTCTTCTTCCATTTTCTTCATAACCTGCTGGGCAGGTGTACCAAACAAACTTGTCTTGTCCATAGGAGCATCCAGCAACTTAGCTTTCACATGATCCGGTAAAGCTTGTTCCTTTAGCCATGCATGCCTTCTTATCACTGTGCCTGTCATGGCTGATCTAAATGAAGCCTCCAGTGCATCATAGCCACAATTTTAAGGAATGGTTGCTAACCTGTTGTATGTTATTTACCATCTCTAATACATATTTCTTATCAAGAGATTCATCAGTGGTTAGTTTTTTAGTTAACTGATCAAGCATAAACTCTTGGTATTGTATCATGTGAAACTGACAGTTTAAAGCTCTAGCTGAGAGAGTAGCTGAAGTGTAGACCTTTTACCCCATCTGTCTAATGACCTTGCTTCCCTTTCAGAAGGAATAGGTTTTAGCTATTCGCTGCTACTGCCTTGGGACCCTGGGATATAGTTTCTGGGTCTGCAAGTGGAGCCTTGTAAAGGTGATGAGGAGTATATCTGGCACCCTGTAAAATCTGTCTGGTTTGGCAGGGGCTGGGTAAAGAATCTGGGCGGAGCAAACATCATTGAAAGCATCATCCACCACAGAGAGAACAGGAGGTATAGCTAAGGGCCTGTGCTGTGGGAGGTGCAGAAAGGTCCTAAGTCTTTCTGGAGTCTGAAAAATCCTGTTGCTGCCATTGGAACTGTTCTGCATGGCATGCAAGGTTTCCCCAAGGAGAATTCTTCTGGTGGGAAGCAGCTGGAATGGATTCTTCAGCATCAGAATCTTCAAAATTGAGAAGGGGCCTCTGGCTGGTCAGTTATGTCTGATTCATCAGCAGAATCAGAGGACACTGGCTCGGGGCTCTGCCCTAGGTCTCTTCTCTGGGGCTGAGAGGCCCTGTCTGGGTGAGATTGAGATCCTCTAATTAAAGAAATTAAATCTTCTGCCAAAGTAAGCATTTGAGAACTAGAAGAGGGCCTGGATGTGGGGTTTAACAGGCACTGTTTTAGTAGTCTTGGCTGCTTTAGCCCTGGCGAAGGCCTTAATGGACATGGCTGCTGGAGGCCCAGCAGCACCGTGCTGGGGTAGACATCCAAGGGGATGGTGTCTGATGGTGTCCGATAAGTCAACCACCGTGGGTAAAATTTCTGAGTCGATTCAAGAGTTGTAGCAGGGGCCTCAGTTGTAGGAATAGGTTCAGCTGTACTTTGTTCAGTTTTCTCGGTTTCGGCGAAACCGAGACACACTCTGATTTGCTTGACCATGGTTTCGGCCGAAACCGCGGACCGAGTGTCGGTCTTTATCTTTGCGTTTTTTGGTAGATTGGGTAGTGGGAGGATCCGGCGGCATAATGTAATCAGAACCGTTCTGCAAACTCCGACCGGCGCCCTAGCGTTCGTCGGTTGAAAAAGCACAGGCGAACAGGCTGCTTGCGTCGTGGGCTGGGCCTAAACAAGGCAGACAGTAAGAGTGGAAATCTTTATGAGGTATTTGTTTCCCACAGTTTAAACAATTGTTAACTTTTTCTGACATCGGCTGAGGCAAGAAAGAGAAAGAGTGTAGTGACCGGTAGAAGTAATCTCTGGATCCGACCGACCGGCACTTGCGAACAGCTTCTGCTTCGGCGCCACGGCAAGAAAGACTGAGGAATGGCGTCGGCTGATGCCTTTATACCGAAACCAACAGAGATGGCGGCGACATCAGCCGCGGACGGACCCGGACTTTGGAATCCGGCCGACTGAAGGGCTGCCTGACGACAGGACAACCCACTTGTTATGACTGCAGATGCATCCATGAAGGACATCCACCCTCATCTTCAGAATATTAACATGCAAATTGGCCTTTGACTGTGACAATGCTCCTTCAGCTGTCTGCCCTTGTCATTGGCCTCCCATTCCAAGGCAAATGCATCTGTGGTGATAGCCCTACAGTATAGGGTGAAAAGGACTGTCTGCACTTCAGCCAGTGGTATGGAAGCAGCGTCAAAAGTCTACCTTGCATGTCCTGAAGATTCAGACTGGAAATAAATCTAGTCAGCTGTGATTGCTGTAATTTTAGAGTCCACTGTGGAATCTTCGCATGAAATCTATCATAAAGGACAGTACAGTTGTGTACACTTACCATAAATGTAGATGTTAGAGTGTATTCACTGTTGCAGTCATCACATTTGGGTTATCTGTCTGCAGGTAGCCCTCAGCCGGCCTGAATACCAGAGTCTTCAGATTTCTGCATCGGATACGGTCGCTTCTTGATGTCAGGTAGTCAGGGGTATAAAACATGCAGCCGACGCCATTACATCAGTTTTTCTTGCCCCAGATGTCAGGTGCCCCCCACAATAGGAAGCAATTAAATGGTATGGTAAACCCCCATCAAAAAGCAAATACACAAGAAAAAAATAAATATACCAACAAGAAGGAAAGGGAGCCAAAAGAAGTCAGGGGGCTGGAGGGAGGGTAACCAGGACTGCAACAGTGAATACACTAACATCTACATTTATGGTAAGTGTACACAACTGTACTATGCTCTTCGTGTTTTACTGTTGCAGTCATCACATTTGGGTCGATTCCCAAAGCTAAGGAAGTGAGGAGGAAGTTAGAGTATTAGGGCCATCTATTAAGCCCTGCAAGACTGCAGTGGCAAATCCAGCTCTGCATTTAGAAAAGATAGGCATGTGGTAATGCTTGGTGAAGGTATGTACAGAGTTCCAGGTAGCAGCTTCAAGGATGTCCCTGGTAGGGACTCCTCTGAAAATGCCACAGAGGTAGATGCAGCCCTGGTGGAATGTGATCTTATCCTCAGTGGGGTGGGTTTTCCATGGTGCTTGCAGCAGAAATTAATGCAATGGGCTATCCATTTGGAAATGGTTTGCTTTGAAATGGATTCACCTCTGCAGCAAAGCTAACTAGCAGCTGTTCAGATTTTCTGATAGGCTTAGTCCTGTCCAAACAGAATCTAAGTTATCTATGCATGTCCAGAGAGTGCAGTATTCGTTCCCCTTTGTTTTGTGGATTAGGGAAAAAAGTAGGCAAATGAATGGACTGATTTAGGGACACAGTAGACACCACCTTGGGCATAAAGGAAGGATTAGTCCTGAGGGAAACCCTGTCCGCATGTAAGATAATGAAGGGTTCCACTGCTATGAGGGCCTGTAATTCAGACACTCTTCTTGCTGAAGTGATGGCTAGAAGGAAGACTGTTTACCAAGAAAGGAATTTCAACTCTGCTATAGCAGCTGGCTCAAAGGGGGGTGGGGGGTGGGCTTTTCAAATACAAAGTTAAGGTCCCAAGCTGGAGCGGAACCTCTCCTGGGGGGGGCTTAAATTTTTGGCCCCTCTAAGGAATTGCTTTAGCAAGGGGCGAAAGAAGGGGGTGGCTCAGTATTATAATGCACTGAAATGGCAGAGGCATGAATTTTAATTGACGAGAAGGATAGGCCCTTGTGGAGCATTTATGTTAAGTACTGTAGAATATGAGGTAAGCTGGGCACCTTTGTGCCCATCCTCTGAGCCTGGCTCCAGGAAAGTACAGTTTTGTACCTACCATAAATGTAGATGTTCGAGTGTACACACTGCTGCAGTCATCACACTTGGGTTATCCTGTCGTCAGACGGTCCCGCATTCGGCCGGAATTCCAAAGTCTTGGTCCGGCGTCGGTTGCTGTCGCTTCTTCCCGGAAGTCAGCGTACCAGGGGTATATATAATGCATCAGACGCCATTTTCTTCAGTTTTTCTTGCCCCAGATGTCAGGTACCCCCAAAAAGGTGGACAGTAATTAGTACCAAATTAAGTAATTTGTACACAAACACAAAATCCCTCCAGCTATAAACAAATACATCAGGAAGGTATTGTAGAGATTTAGCCGGTTAGATCAGAGGGGATGGAGGGAGGGTAACCTGGACTGCAGCAGGGTGTACACTCGAACATCTACATTTATGGTAGGTACAAAACTGTACTATGTTCATAGTGTTATTCTGCTGCATTCATCACACTTGGGTAGAATCCCAAAGCTAAGGATGGGTGGAGGAGTTATAGAGGGTTAGAGGAGGCTATAAGGCCCTGCAGAACTGCAGTGGCGAAGCCAGCTCTAGTCTTAGAGTAAAGTGGTAAGTGATGGTGTTTGGTAAAGGTGTGTACTGAACTCCAAGTTGCAGCTTCCAAAATCTCCTTGGTTGGAACCCCCCTGAGAAAGGCTGTAGATGTAGCTGTTGCCCTGGTAGAGTGGGGCCTAATGGTAGCAGGAACTAGTTTTCCATGATGGGTATAGCAAAAATGAATGCAATGTCCTACCCATTTGGAAATGGTTTGTTTTGATATAGCCTTCCCTTGTGAAGCTGTAGCATAGGATACAAAGAACTGGTCAGATTTTCTGAAAGCCTTAGTTTTATCAAGTAGTAACGAAGTTGCCTGTGAATGTCCAAGGAATGAATGTCCAAGGAATGCAGGAGTCTTTCTCCTTTGTTCTGCAGATTTGGGAAGAAGGTGGGTAAGTGGATGGTTTGATTTAAAGCCACACTGGAAACCACCTTAGGCATGAAGGAATGATTAGTTCATAGAGAAACTCTGTCTTGATGGAAAATGAGGAAAGGTTCCACTGCCATTAGTGCCTGCAGCTCTGAGACTCTTCTAGCTGAAGTTATTGCTAGCAGCAGGGCAGTCTTCCATGATAGGAACTGTAGATCTGCAGAGAAAGCTGGTTCAAAGGGAGGTAGCGTAAGTTTTTCCAGAACAAAATTGAGGTCCCATGTTGGTGTAGGTGCTCTCCTGGGGGGCCTAATGTTTTTTGCCCCTCTGAGGAACTGCCTTAGAAGTGGATGCGAAAATAAGGGTGGATCCGTGTTGTAGTGGGCTGAAATAGCTGATGCATGGATGTTAATGGAAGAAAAAGAAAGTCCTTTGTGCAACATCTCAGTTAAACACTGTAGAATATGAGGCATGTGAGGCTGAAGTGTGTTTTGGCCTTTAGCTTGGTTCCAGGCACAAAACCTTTTCCATTTATCTGAATAGGCCTTCCTGGTGCTGGGCCTCCTAGCTTACAGAATAACAACCATAACTGCTTGGGAAAGAGGAGCTGGCTTGATGCTTAGGTGATTTGCCATGCAGCCAGATTTAAGGTTTTGAGCTGGCTGTGAAGCATCTGATTGTTTTGCTGTGTGAGCAAATGGGCAATTTGTGGTAAAATCCAAGGTGGGCCCTGAGCCATATTCCTCAATAGTGGGTACCAGTGCTGGCGTGGCCAGTCTGGGGCTATGAGTATAAGTCGTGATCTCTCCTTTCTGACTTTCAGAAGCACCTTTGTGAGGAGAGGCAATAGAGGGAAGGCATATACCGTCAGGTTTTTCCAACTGAATGAGAGAGCGTCCACTTTCCAAGCTTGATGGTGAAGTGTCCTTGTACAAAATGTTGTTAGTTGATAGTTTTGACGACTGGCAAACAGGTCTATGTCTGGAAGGCCCCATTTTTGAGTTATCATTGCAAAGACTTGTGGATCCAGTTTCCACTCGTGGGGATCCATGATGTTTCTGCTGAGGTAGTCTGCCAATGTGTTCTTTTTTCCTGGCAGGAATTGAGCTTGTAACTGAACTTGGTAAGCCAGAGCTCTGTTCCACAAGGTCATTGCTTGCCTGCATAGAGGGTAGGAGTGTGTACCCCCTTGTTTATGTACCACATTACTGTGGTGTTGTCCGTCCTTATTGTAAGTTGTCCTGGATGCAATAGATTCTTGAAGGCTGTCAGAGCATTCTGTACAGCTAGCATCTCTTTTTGATTGATGTGCAGATTCCTTTGATCTGCAGTCCATATGCCTTGAACGCACTGTCCTGCCATGTGTGCCCCCCAGGCGTAGTCCGATGCATCTGTTGTCATAGTTTGCCTGGCTGGGGGCAAGGTGAAAGGCTGACCCTTGTTGAGGTGACATGCCTGTGACCACCACAGAAACTCCTGTTGTAGGCAGGGAATGAGAGATATCATTGTGTCCAAGCTGTGGCTGTGTTGAGACCATACGCTTTTAGGTACCACTGTAATTTCCTCATATGCAGCTTTGCAAATGGTATTAGTAGTATGCAAGATGCCATGAAGCCCAAGGCCTGCAGAATTTTTCTTGCAGGTAGTTGGGTCTTTGTTGCCATTGTTTTGAAATATTGAGTCAGTTGTAGTTTGTCTGGCGTCAGATAAGCCTTCTGGGCCATTGTATTCAAGCTGGCACCCAGGAATGTCATATTTTGAGAGGGTACTAGTTTTGATTTCTTTTCGTTTACTGTGTACCCCAGGCAGCTTAGATGTTTTACAAAAGCTAGATGTTGTAAGAGGATGTCCTTGCTTTTTGCTTGGATGAGGCAGTCATCCACGTATGGGTATATTTGAATTACTCTTTGTCTGCAGTATGCAATTACTGGTGCCAGGCATTTTGTGAAGACCTTGGGCGCAGTAGATAAGCCAAAGGGCAGTGCAGAGAATTGTTAATGGGTTGAACCTGCAATGAAATGGAGGTTATCTTCTGCAACTTTGTCTGATAGGGACATGCAGGTATGCCTCCTTGAGGTCCAACGTTACTAGCCATGCTTTCTTGCCCAACATGGGAAGAAGCTGCTGTAGTGTTAGCATCTTGAATTTGGGTACTTGTAAGAAGGTGTTTAGAATTGAAAGGTCCAGAATTGGTCTCCAGGCATTGTCGTTTCTGGGAACTAGAAAGAGTCTTGAGTAAAATCCTTGGCCTTGCTCTCGAGTAGGTACCAGTTGAATGGCTCTCATGTCCATGACAGCTGTAATTTGTTTGTGTGCCTCTGCCCATTGATTTTGTGGCAGGTTTGGCATTCCTCTTTTCATTGGCAAGGTGTGAAAATGGAATCTGTATCCTCGTGAAATTATGTCTAGGACCCACTTGTCCTTTGTGACAATGTGCCAGTTGTCTGAAAAAAGTGCAAGTTTTCCTCCCAAGGGGGCTGCCAAGAGAGTGTTGCTTGGCCAGATGAGGTGCAAGTCATTGAGTTTGCCTCCTGGTAGTTTGGGACCTGTCTTCTCCTCCCTTCTGTGTTGCAGTGCCCCATTGTCGAGGTTTGTACTGGGCTTGTGGTTGTCCTCTGCCTCTTGGACGTCTGTATTAACCCCTCTGTCAGTAGCTGGAAAGGACCAATTTTTTGTTGGCCAATTTCTGCTGAAGCGAGGGGGCTGTACCTGTAGGAAATCTTTGACTGTCGGCATAGATTTTGCCTTATCCTCCATTTTCTTTAAGATGACTTCTGCTTTAACTCCAAAAAGAACATTCTGCTGTAAGGAAGCATCTAGAAGCTTTGCTTTAACATGATCAGGCAGAGTTTGTTCCTTTAACCAAGCATGCCTACGTATAACAGACCCAGTAACAGCTGCTCTGCAAGAAGCCTCCAAAGAATCAAACCCACATTGTAAAGTATGTTTGCCCACCTGTTCAGTTGCATGCAACAGATCCTGCATTTCTTTCAATTCAGACTGTTGAGGGAGTGTGCTCATTTTTTGTTTTAACTGAGACATTAGAAATTGCTGATATTTTAGCATGTGAAATTGGCAATTTAGTGCCCTCATAGCTAGAGTGGCTGAGGTGTAAACCTTTTTCCCCCACCTGTCTAGTGCTCTGGAGTCCCTTTCAGAGGGTACAGGATTTTTTGCCATAGAAGCCTTAGCCCCTTTGGGACCCTGGGAGATGGTCTCTGGATCAGCAACAGGGCTTTTATAAAGAAATTTGTGGGAATCAGGCACTCTATAGTATCTGTCAGGTTTGGCCGGAGCAGGAGGTAGAGAATCTGGGTTCAAATTGGATTCTAAGTAAACATCATCCACAATGTCTAAAACTGGGGGGATGGCAAGAGGTCTGTGCTGGGGGAGTAAAAGAAACTCTCTGAGCCTTTTCTTTGAGTCAGAGTAGTCCTGACCTTCCCAGTGAAAATGTTCCCTCAGTGTGTAAAGTTTCCCCAAAGGAGTAGTCTTCAGGAGGAGAAGCTGAGGGAATAGAATCCTCAGCATCAGAATCTTCATAAGGGGAGATGGAGTAATATTGGTCCTCAGAGGAGCCAGAGGAAATAGACACTTGTTCAGAGGAAGCATAATCTTCCTCTTGTCTAGGCCTTTTGTCGGGTGGGGGTTGGGAACCCCTGATTAAAGAGATCAAATCTTCAGCCATTTTGAGCATCTGTTTCTTAGGCATGGGGCCTTGAACTGGAGACTGAAGTGCAGTCTTTTTAGGTTTTAATAGAGTTTTAGTCTTAGGATACATTTTTATGGTGAGTGTCTGTCTGAAGACGCCTTCAGAAACGGAAGGTGTTTCTGCAGCACGGACATCTTTTTCAGTAGTGTCGTCGGTAGGGGCTAAACAAAATGGCTGCGTCAGCCTAGTACTCTCCGCCAAAAGCTCTGAAGCGGTCTCAGGTTCCAGATCTGTGGTAGTCAGGGGCTGCGTCAGAGCCTCATTGAAGACCGGTGAACCGGAGACTGGACCAGCCGAGGCCTCGGAGTCTGGCTTGGGTCTAGGCTGCCTGTCCTTATCCTTGCGTTTTTTGTGCACGCTGGTAGTCGGTTGCTCCGACAGCATAGTGTAGTTAAATTTTCTACTGAAGTAGTGTTGTGCGAAATCAAAGCGTCTTTTTATAGTACGCTTATTAAACCTAGCACAAAAACGACAACCAGTGACGTTGTGGTCTGGGCTTAGGCAAGGTATGCAGTAAGAATGAAAATCCTTATGATGTATTTGCTTCCCACAAGAAATACAATTGTTAACTTTTTCTGACATCGGTCTGAGGCAAGAAAAGTTTCCCCAACGGGGTACTTAGCTTTATTGAAGACTTCGGATCTGAAATTCGACTTCAAAAATCTCAGGAGTCGGCAGACCGGCACTTGAACTGCTTCTGCTTCGGGCACCGCGCGGCAAGAAAGACAGAAGAAAATGGCATCGGATGCATTATATACACACATGGCGCACTGACGTCAGGGAAGAAGCGACAGCAACCGACGCCAGACCAAGACTTTGGAATTCCGGCCGACTGCGGGACCGCCTGACGACAGGATAACCCAAGTGTGATGACTGCAGCAGGGTAACACGATGAACATCAGTATCTTTCCCCACTTTTCAGCATAGGATTTTCTAGTACTAGGCCTCCTTGCCTCCAGAATGACATCCAGTACCTGCTTACTGAGGGATGCTATAGGAGAGCTCAAGTAATTAGCCAAGCTGCAAGGTTCAGGGTTTGAAGCTGAGGGTGCAGAATCTGGCCCGCCTGCTGGGACAGCAGGGAAGGGGTCTGAGGCAGGTGCTATGGTTGTAGCAGTGTCATACTGCGCAAGAGGGGATACCAGTGCTGGCGTGGCCAGTCTGGTGCAATCAGTATTGTCCTTGGCTTGTACTGTTTGATCTTTAGTAGAACCTTCAAGAGAAAAGGCAGAGGGGGGAAGGCATAAACAGAGAGGCTTTCCCAGGTAAAGGACAGGGCATTCACTTTCCAAGCTTGACTGTGGGGAGTTCAAGTGCAGAATTTGTTGAACTGGTAGTTCTGAAGGGAGGCAAACAGATCTACCTCTGGAGTCCCCCATTTGTTCCTCAAGAGGTTGAATATTTTGGTTTCTAGTTTCCATTTTTGTGTGGGTCCATGAGATTGCTCAAGTCTGCCAGTGAATTTAGTTTGCCTGGCAGAAATTGTGCTTGTAGGTGTACTTAGTAGCTCAAAGCAGTCTCCCACAGAGCCATGGCTAGTCTGCAGAGTGGGTTCCCCCTGCTGGTTTATGTACCAAACTATATAATCCACAAAGAACAGAAACAAACTGATAAGTCCAGAAGCACTATAGCAAAAAACGGCAATACAAATTGTTGTAAAATTCGTCCTCAAGTTAATTGGAATACACAAACAGTTTATTCCAATAGTTTTTTTTTTGTTTTTTTGCTATAGTGCTTCTGGACTTTTTATCAGTTTGTTTATGTACCACATAACTGTGGTGTTGTCTGTCTTTACCAATAGTTGTCCTGAAAGAATTCAGTCTTTGAAGGCTGTCAGAGCATTCTGTACAGCTAACATTTCTTTTTGATTGGTATGCAGGTGCATCTGTCTCGGGTTCCATTTGCCCTGAATGCACTGCCCTGCCATGTGAGCCCCCCCATGCATAGTCTGATGCGTCTGTTAGGATATGGGTGGCAGGGGGTAGAGTGAAAGGGGGTCCCTTGTTGTGGTAGCAGGCACCTGCCCACCAGAGAAACTCTGTCTTTATACAAGGAATGATAGAAATCATTGTTTCCAGGTCCTGAGAATGTTGACACCATAGGCTTTTAAATACCACTGGAGTTTCCTCAGATGCAGTCTTGCATATGGAATTAGTAGAATGCAAGAGGCCATGAACTCCACAGCTTGCAGTATTTTCCTTGCAGATAGCTGGGGTTTTGTGGCCAATAGTTTGAAGTAGGTTGTCAAATAAACTTTCTCCGGAGTGAGGAATGGCATCTGTGAAGTTGTTTCAAGCTTGATCCCAGGAATTCATCTGTTGGCAGGGTACTAGGTGAGATTTCTTTTCGTTGACTGTGTATCCCAATGAGGTTAGAAGTTTCTTTACGAATGCCAGGTGTTGTAATAGCAAATCCTGGCTTTCTGCCTGAATCAGGCAATCGTCCAAGTATGGGTAAACCTGAATATTTCTCTGCCTGCAAAATGCAATGGCTGCAGTTAGACACTTTGTGAATACCTTGGGCACAGTAGATAAGCCAGAGGGAAGTGCAGAGAACTGAAAGTGCATGGAGCCCGCCCTGAAACGTAGGTTTTGTCTGCAGAATCCTCTTATTGGGATGTGCAGGTAAGCTTCATTTAAGTCTAGGGTTGCCAGCCAGGCATCCTTGGCTAGCATAGAAAGAAGCTGTTGAAGAGTTAGCATTTTGAATTTTGGAACCACCAGAAAGGTGATGAGAATAGAGAGGTCCAGGATAGGACGCCAGAAGTTGTCTTTTCTGGGTACCCTTTGTTCTGCTGGGACAGGTTGAATAGCCTTGATACTGAGAAGAGAGAGAACCTACTGTTGGGCCTCTGCCCATTGATTTGGGGGTAGGTCTGGCCAACCATTTGGGGTTGGCAGTGTGTGGAAGTGGAATCTGTATCCTTGGGAAACTGTCAAAACCAATTTGTCCTGGGTAATGAGTTCCCAGTGTTTTGCATGCAGGGCAAGCTTTCCTCCTAAGGGAGCAGGTAGTTGAGCAGAGCTTGGAAGGTTTAAGGTTAACTCATTGTGCCATTTTTCCGTAGGGGGGTGGCTTACTACTCCATGCTTTGGAAGTGGGAGTACCCCCTGCTTAGATCTGTGCATAGTCTGAGACTGTAGCCTAGGTGGTCTGCTGTTCCTGGGTTTGGACTGAGAAGGCCTGGAAGGGATGGGAAAGGACCAGTTCTATGAAGGCCAATGCCTACTGAATCTGGGAGAGGCTGTACTTGTAGGAAATATTTTACAGTTTGCATAGATTTAGCTTTTTCAGTCATCCTTTTGAGGACTTCTGCTTTGTTACCAAAAAGGCGGTCTTGGTATAAGGGAGCATCCAGTAATTTAGCTTTAACGTGAACTGGCAAGTTTTGTTCCTTAAGCCAAGCATGCCTTTTAAGTAGAGACCCAGTGACACAAGATGCTTCTAAAGCGTCAAAACCACATTGCAAAGTATGTTTACAAACTTGTTCTGCAGAATGCATTAAAGTTTGCAATTCTTTGTGTTCAGCAGTCAGGAATCAACATCACTTTCTGTCTAAGTAGTCCCATAATATGCTGCTGATACTTTAACATATGAAACTGGCAATTTAAAGCCCTAATAGCCAAAGTAGCAGACGTGTATACCTTTTTACCCCATCTGTCCAAGAATCTAGAATCTCTATCAGAAGGGGTAGATTTTTGGCAGCAGTAGCCTTAATGCCTTTTGGTCCTTGGGAAATGGTCTCTGGATCCGCAGAAGGATTCTTGAAGAGGAACTTTAGTGTTGGGTACTCTGTAGTACTGGTCAGATTTTCTGGGAGCTGGAGGCAAAGGGTCTGGGGTAAGGCTAGATTCCAAGAAAGCATAATCTACAATTGTCCAGAACAGGAGGGATAGCTAAAGGCCTGTGTTGAGGTAGGAGTAAATATTCCATAAATCTCTTTTTGGACTCAGTAATCCTGGCTTTCCCAGCAGAAATGCTCCTTAAGAGTATGCAAGGTTTCACCAAAAGAAAAATCTTCTGGAGGGGAAGCAAAGGGAATGGAATCCTCTGCATCAGAATCCTCATAAGTAGATAAGGGCAAATCCTGGTAATCAGAAGGAGCAGAAATATCAGATTCCTGATCAAAAGAATCAGAAAGAAAAATCAGTTCTAGGTCTCTCAGAGGGGGAAGGCCATCTTCCCCTAATTAAGGTAATAAGGTCTTCAGCCATTGAAGCATATGGGCATGAGCCTGTGGTTTGGTCGTCTGTTTTCTATGCGTAGTGAGTATTTGGCCTATATGAAAACGATGGCGTTGGTTTTATATGAATGTCTGTAGGCCTGAATACACCCTCAGAAGCCAGTTCCCGCATAGCAGCTCAGGACCCATCCAAGGTAGAGACATCCGCAGGTTCCACAGTCGAAGCATCTCGCAGCATACCAGACTCGGAATGGGTGTCAGCAGAGGCCTGTTAATATGAAGTAGGGGGTATGAAAGCACCAGAGTACTGGCGACTAGCTTAACGGAAGCGTCGTCAGCAGTTTTGGACCTATGCGGTCTGTCTCTGTCTTTATCCTTACATTTTTTAGGAAGATCGATAGTCGGATGGCTTAACGAAGCCATTTTGGAGTACACAGATTGAGTACGAAAGTAATTGGCTGCAAAAATAGCCTTACGACGAATAGTTCGGGTATTGAACAAGGCACAAAACCGACAACGAAGGATGTCGTGGTCTGGGCCTAAACAGGGGATGCAGTAAGAATGAAAATCTCTATGAGGTATTTGCTTTCCACAGATAAGACAATTGTTAACTTTTACTGACATCGGTTAGAGCAAGAAAAAGGATCCCAAATGGGGTACTTTTTTGAAGACTTCGGGTCTGAAACTCGAAAACAAAAATTTCAGGAGTCGGCCGACCGGCACTTGCGAACCGCTTCTGCTTCAGGCACCACACTGCAAGAAAGACTGATGCAATGGTGTCAGCTGCATGTTTTATACCCTTGACGACCTGATGTCAGGGAAGAAGCGACAGCATCTGACGCAGAAATCCGAAGACTCTGGTATTCAGGCCGGCTGAGGGCTACCTGCAGGCAGATAACCCAAATGTGATGACTGCAACAGTGAAACATGAAGAACATTGTGTATACTGTCACTATCTTGATAACTAGAATCCTTGAGAAAAAGTGCTGCTGTAACTATCTGACAATGCAGCAACTGTGACAATGTGTACTGTAATGGAGGAATTCTGTTTAGGATAACATGTGCCTTGCAGGATACAGTGCTCTGGATGCAACCAGTGAATGCAAAAACCTGCAATGGCTCCATCTAGGACTTGCAGTATTCACGGGGGGGGGGGGGGGGGGGTTTCTCCCTTTAGCTAACCATCAGCTGTCCTCAGGGGTCTCTCAACTACTAGTTCGACTTAACCTGACTAGCTCCCCCAGACTACCAGCCATGAACATGGGATAGAGACTGAGGCACATTCAGGCAGCATCACACTTTTGCCAGGGAGTGTTTTTTGTATGCTCCCATGTTCCTACCACCTTGTGCACACATTTGTATCGGAGGAAGTAAACATAATAGGCATGCTGTCGCATCATCCTGCCTCCAGCACAATTCAGCCACAGCCCTGTCCCCCAGTGAAGACAGTCTCCACCCTGAACATTCCCAACCACCACCACAGCTCAACCATGAGGTGAATCTAAGTGCATCCCAGGACAGGCGCACATATACTCGTGGCCTGTGCCCATCCAGCTCCCAAGCTACTAATCGAACCTGGGTCACCTGGACTGTAGTCAGGACTTTTCCCTCTATGCCACCAGTGAAGGCCTACATGTCTTGCAGACTCTCTTCACCGTAACTGCACACATGCATCTGGCAAACACCCTGGGAGCTGAGACTGAATAAAAACTGATAAAGGTATTTCCTGGAAGCACAACCCCCTGGACTCCTTGGCAACCTTTACAAGTAGGCTGGCAACTTAGCGATTCAAACAGCATATACATTCTGCTTCTGACAAACAAACAATGAAGGAATGTTTGTTTCCTTGGGACTGAATTTATTGAAATGACTTAAATCTACTAATGGTCTTGGTAATTTCTTTTCTTCACAGCCAAGAAGAACCTGGAGTAATACTGGGTCTTTACTGGTCTGGCGGAGCACAGTCTGAATGGCTTTGATTAACAGGCTGAAGACCTCCTTTTTTTGCTGTTCCCTTTTTACTGAGAGAGTTGAACAGGCGAGGGTGTCTGTAAAGGAACTGTACAGGTTGTGGGTAATATTGTTAATCCACCTGTTATGCATGACAGGCAGTCATGCAAGCAATTAACAGGCAACTGGCCCAGAACCACCTTTACAGGGGTAGAAAAGCAAGTCTTTAAGGGATTAAGCTCCTGCCTCCCAGTTGTAGGACAATAATCCTGTTTCTGCTTTTTATTTCTGCCTTTGGGATACTGTCCATTCTGTAAGTTACCATGGCCACTACTGGTTCCCTCCAGGCCTCTAGTTTCCTTACTTCAACTGGCTACAATGAAACCACAACTGATATGGATTAGAGTCCAAGAGAAGGGGCATTGTAGAATCTGGAATTTGGTCAATTACAAAGAATTATTTTCCTCCTTTTTTTCATGTTCTCCAGTTTTTCCCTAATCTTTGATATGAAAACAGTGTAGCCATGTAAGGGGCATTAAGGAAAGACATCTTGGGATCTTCAGTGAAGTAAGTCAAGCACAGCCAAGCATGACAACAGACAGCTATACTTGCAGCTGCTGCCTTAACTGCATCATCTGCAAAATTATGCTCCACTTGCATGGTGAGGTTTGAAACAGATGGAATGCTTGCTGCAGTTTCCAATCATTTAGTTGAGGTTTATAAGCTTGACTACAGCAAATTCTGAAACTCACTGCCGAAACACAGAATGCCAAAGATGCACTACACCGATCGTAACCTTGAATCGCAAAAACACCCTACCACTCCAGACAAGGAACAAGTGCTAACGTGGGTTGGGGGGTGGGGGTGGGGGTGGGTGGGCTTTGACATTGCTGGCATTCAGTATTCCGACCTTTGGTGTCCAGAATTCAGACATTCAGATCGAGCTTGTAAGTGTCAACCACATGATAGGAAACAGTTTGCTGTCCTTACATGCAGTATAGCTTTAAGATAAAAAGAGGCTTTGACATCCAATCAGAAAGGTCTCCCTGGAACCATAGCATGTACGATAAGTTAGATTAGCATTCGTACAATAAATATACAAGATGCACAAGCCTATCCAAAGCTCTAGATTGACTATTAGGGGTGGGAGAGCCGGGCTCTGCAGAGTAGGATCCTTTTAAGGGCTGCTGCAGTGACTATAGAATCAATCACAGAAGTATGGACCAAACTATTCAAATCCTTGGAAAGAAAAATAAATCTAATCTGGCCTTCCTGGAATGGGTGCCACATTTTTTTTCACACATACACTGTACTGCCTAGTAAACCTAGGTTGTTGTTGTGTCTTTCGGCTTTTCCCAGTTAGGGGTCGCCACAGCGGAACTCTGATCCGCTAATGATTGGCAGTAGATTTTTACGTGCTGAGTTGCCAGCCCTGAAGCACAACCTTCAATGAAGGTACGCCCATTCACGCACGTCTCCACACACAAGACGCTCTAGCTGAGAATCGAACAGGACAATGTCTTACTGTGAGGCGACAACGCTACCGCAGCACCACCACCGCAGTTTTCTAGTAAGCCTAGGTGAAAGTGCATAAAAAAGAAGTTATGTACTCACCATAACGTTCCATCTGAGTAGTTATACTTCATTTTTCTGCAACCTGTGGGTATATGGATCCGTATCAGATCCAAGCCGGCAACTTTTTTTCTATTATCTGCTCCAAGCTCTGAGCTCCTCTCCATACACATAATGCCCTACCATCTCCTATCTTCCCTCAGATAGAGTTTGCTGCAACTAAAAACATAAGCAACTCAACCCAATGAACCAAACCTGAAAAGACAGGACAAGGCCCGGGGGACGGAGAGAGAGAATGTTGCAGAAAAATGAAGTATAACTACTCAGATGGAAAGTTATGGTGAGCACATAACTTCTTTATCTGAAGTAGTTAACTTCATTTTATCTGCAACCTGTGGGACAGAGTCCCCAGCTACTACGATCCTGGGAGGCCCTTATGGAAGGATATTCCTGAGCACCGCAGAGCCAAAGGATGCTCTACCCCTCAAAATCAGATCTAATTTGTATTGGGAAATGAAGGTATGTGAATTGGCCCAGGTCGCTGCTGCTCAAATATCATCCAAAGGCACCCTAGACCAAAAAGCAGCTGAGGTCGCCATGGACCTGGTAGAGTGAGCCTTTACAATACCAGGAGGAGATGAAACTTTTGCTTTGTAGGCATGTGAAATACAAAGAGTGATCCATCTGGCCAAAGAAACTTTAGAAATAGCTTTTCCCATAAATGCTTTGGAAAAGGAAAACAATTGGTCAGTCTTGTGGAAAGACTTTGTTCTATGAAGATAAAAATGAAGCGTCTATGAACATCTAACAAATGGAGTTTGTATTCACCTTTATTTTGGAAGTTAGGAAAGAAAATGGGCAGATTAATGGACAGGTTTATGTTTGCTTCAGATACCACTTTAAGTAAGAAGGAAGGATTAGTACGGAAGGAGACCCTATCCTTGTAGAAGACCAAATACGGCGGCACGGTAGACAGAGCTTGAAGCTCAGAAACCCTCCTAGCAGATGTAATGGCGACTAGGAAAGCGGTCTTCCAGGACAAAAATTTTAAATCCACTGAAGCTGCAAGTTCGAAAGGAGGGGCCACCAATGCTTGTAACACAAAAGTAAGGTCCAAAGGAGGCACCGAACAGAAAAGTACCTTTAAGAAAAGCCTTACACAGCCTAGAGGAGGCTAAGGCCATGTTGTCTTCACCAACGTGAATACTGGAAATGGCTGCCAATTGTACTTTCATTGTGGAGGAACTAGCTCCTTGCTGAAAGATGCCAGACAGGAAATCCAACACCGCTGGAACAGGAGCAGTTAAAGGGATCTATTTTTCTCTGAGAGGCCCAAATGGAAAAGCACTTCCATTTACTGCAATAAAGTTTGCTAGTGGAGTCTTTAAGAGAAGCCACCAGAAGGGATTTTACAGGGGATGAAAGACCGGGAGTCCTGGCAATTAATAGAACTGGAGCAACCAGGCTGTCAGCTTGAGGTTGCCCCCGACGGATGGGAGATTAGATCCGGGCAGGGATCCAGAACCCACGGGAGAGCCAAGAGATGAGACCAAAGGAATGGGAACCAAACCTGACGAGGCCAGAACAGGACAAAATGAGGATCACTTTGCACCGCAGTCTGCAAGCTTTTTGAAGAAACTTCGGAATGAGTGGCAATGGTGGATAAGCATACAGAAGCCTGGGGGGCCAAGCATGGACTACAGCGTCACTGGGGACTTCCCCTGGTAAGGGAATCAGCGCAAATAACTCGCTGCACTTTGGGTTGGAAGGAGATGCGAAGAGATCGCAGCAAGGCTGACCCCATGCAAGGAAGATCTCCTCCGCTATTGACCGTTTCAGAGACCACTCATACAGCATCAGAATGGACCAACTCAATCTGTCTGCTAAAATGTTGGAGCACCCCAGGATGTGCGCTGCTATCAGAAACTGGTGGAGATCGCCCATTCCCACACTCTCATGGCCTCGCGACATAGGGGGTAGTATCTGGTTCCCCCCTGCTTGTTGATATACCAGACAACAGACATGATGTCTGACTGAACTGCAATCAATCCGAGAGGGACGACAGTGTGAAAAGGCTTCCAACGCTAAAAGCACTGCCTTCATCTCTAGAACATTTATGTGCAACTTGGTCTCTGACCGGGACCATGTGCCTTGGACTGTCCTTCCCAAACAGTGCCCCCCCCCACCTGAGTTGGGAGGCTTCCGTGGTCACTGTGGCTTGGACTGGAGATGACGCAAAGGGGCGTCCTTCAGATATCTCCGGTGAACTTAACCACCAAAGAAGAGACGTCCTGCAGATGTGACTGATCTTGATCAGAAATTCCATGGGCAGGTCTAGCCAAGACCATTGAACAGCTAGAGTCCATTGAAGAACCCACATGTGCAGGCGTGCACAAGGGAGAATCGATATGGTGGCAACCATGCAGCCCAGAGCCCGGCGAACCTCACTCGCCTTTGGAGACTTGGAGTTAGCTATCTGAGCTATGTGGCATCTGAGCTATGTGGCACCCAAGGTGTAGGAGCCTGTCTGGAGTTAAGAATACCTTCATCTGCAAAGTGTCTAGCCGTGCCCCAATGAAGTCTAGAACTTGTACTGGTTGCAACTGAGATTTCTGAACACTGACTAATTCCCAGTAGATCTGCCAACGGAATGAAATAATCTTGGGCCAGACACAAGTGATGCTTGTTGGGCACAGTGAAGAGCCAGTCGTCCAGGTATGGAAACACCTGAATACCCTGAAGCCTCAGGTGAGCCGCTACAACTGCCATTACCTTGGTGAACACCCTGGGGGCTGTGGTGAGACCAAAGGGTAGGGCTCTGAACTGAAAATGACTGGCTCCCAGCCGGAAGCACAAAAAACCCCTGGAGCTTCTTTGATGTGGTAGTAAACATCCTGGAGGTCTAACTAGCACATCCAGTCTCACTCTCGGAGATGAGGTAGAATGGACTGTAAAAGTTGACCATCCGGAATTTCTGTTTGGCTACCGACAGGTTTAATGTTGACAGGTCTAGAATGGGCCTGAGGTCCCCCATCTTTTTTGGCACAAAAAAGAACATTGAGTAGAAGCCTGATCCGGACTGATTGGGGGGGCGGGGGGAGACCTGTTCGATGGCTCATTTGAGAAGCAGCTTTGAAACCTCTAGAGCTGCGGCTTCCCTGTGAGCGGGTGGAACATCCGGGAGGTGTTTTGTAATATTTGGAGAGGAAACAAATGGGAGAGAGTAACCTCTGGATATTATCTGTAAAACCCAGCGATCTGTCGTAATGGATTCTCATGCCGCTGGGTGTAAGGACAATCTTCCCCCAACTGCCTTCGGAGTAGGACAGTCGGGCAACCCCTCAGGGCTGCTGACTGGGTCTACCAGAAAAAGGTTCCCTAGACCCAAAATTCCTGGGACCCCCTCTACCTCTGGGTTGGCGTCGATCCTGTCCCCCTCTGCCTCTGGGGGAATAGTTGTCCTGAGAATCCCAGGAAAACAGATTTTCAGAACCACATCTTCTTCTGCCCTCTGATTACTAGAGAAGGATCTCTGAGGGTTAGAGAAGTGGATCCAGACGTCAAAGTCTTCCCGTCCTTTTCACTCTGGACAAGTGTCACGTACCGTCATATGGAGCGTTGATAAACGATGCCTTGAAAGGGTCCGAGAACTGACTCAACCTGAGCCAGGCATGACTCCTTCTGGCTATGCCTGTCCCAGCCACCCTAGCTGCTCCTTCCGTGGCATGTGAAAGGAGTCGCATCAATGTGTTTGAGACTGACTTCAGAGTAGACATTTTCACCGAGAACAACTGTCTGTCCTGCGGCGATAAAGACTCTGGGGGCGACTCAGCGAATTCCAAAGCAAGGTCTCGCTGAAGCAGAATCACGTGTGTCAAATAATTCAGCGTACAGATTGAAAAGGTCGCTGAGGAATAGACTCGCTTCCCAAACCTATCCACCGACCTGGACTCCTTGTCTGGAGGGTGGACTGAGGAACTCTCCTGTGCTAGTTCCTTCTTTGTGGCCACTGCAACCAACAGAGCATCAAATGGGGCTCCTTTCGACCAAGGTTGCCTGTCAGAAGGGGGAGATAAAATCTTGTCAGGGCGTTTGGGGATGGGCTCTATGGTGTCAGGCTCCTTCCATGCCTTCGTTGTGATGAAGTCCACCAAGGGGGTCTGCTGGTGGGGAAACCCAAGAAATAGATGGGCTCGTGCCAAAGGCCTCCAGGAACACTGACTCATCCCCAGAAGGTTTTGGGGCTGATCAACCTCCCCTCTGGTGGAGGATCTCCATAATTTCTCTGAAGACGACATCTTCAGGAGGTGACCTGGGGGAATCTTCTCCTTCATCTAAGTCAGTGTCCATAGTGAGGGACTCGGGGATGTCCAAGTGCCTCCTTTTGCACTTGCGCTTACGGTGACCCTCTTCAGTGGGACTCTCAGAAGGGGATTCGTGAGCTGCAGGGGTTTCCTCAGAGAAATTAACCTGGGGATCCTCTGGCATGGGCTGTCCCTGAGACAGGATGAAGGGAGTCATCGCCAAATCCAGGGAGGCCTGGGTGGTATCCGAGGGTATGGGCTGGGGTCTCAATCCCTGTGAGAGAACCCTCTCCACCACTTCGAAGGCCGAGGGAGAGCTGACCTCCTTAGCACCCAGTAAGGAAGACGCCCTCCCCGGATCCGAAGTGGGGACCGGAGCCGAAGCCAGGGTAGCCTGAGGTTCGAGGGAACGAATCTGAGCCGAAGAATCCATTCCCTCAGGTCAGACTCCCTGTCCGCGGCTCCGAGAGAGTCACTCAGACCCGATCAAGTCATATCCGAGGAACTCAAGGTAACAGCCGGAGTAGAGGTTGTAGGAAATGGCACCGAGCTACCAGAAAAACCTTGGATCCAAGAGCTCCGAAGCTGAAGCACAGATCGGGGAAGGAGAGATGGGGTGGAAAAGAGGCATGGAGGTCCCCCTCCTCCAGAGGGAGAGGGGCCTGGCAAGACTCCCATCTGAATTTGGGTCTGAATGAATCTCCGCATCATCCTGTCCATGTCCGATAGGCTCCGAGTTGACCTCGAAGAGACCACCTACTCTGATCTGGCTGGTCTGCATAACAGGGAGGAAGGCCTCGGGTCCGAATGTTCCAACGGCTCCATGGAGAAACAGGCCTCATGGTCTTAGAAGGGGGACGAAGAAAGAGCTCCCTGTCTGGGGATCTCTTGCGATGTCGGTCCTTTCTCTTCTCCCTATCCTCTCTGTGCCTTTCTTTATCTTTCTTTTTCCTGGTCAGCCACGCTGACTGTAAATTTGTCTTTAGAAGACCCATCACCAGAAGAAGGGGGAGGTTGAGTCTCTGTCTGGGTGGGAGGTAGAACACTACAGACAGAGGCAGATACCAGCATGGCAGCAGGGAGAAGGCCTTTGGCTACTAACTTGGCCTTTCTATCCCTAAGGGCCATCGGATTGAAACCAAAACAGATAGCGCTCATTGAGTGGACAAATGTGCCACTCCCAAGCAAATCACACACAGTGTGACCATCAGCCGGGGAGAGCTTATGGCCACACACTGTACATTTTTTTAAAACAGGCTTCGGTTGATCATCCATAGTCCTGCACCCAAAAAGTACAGTTTTGTACCTACCATAAATGTAGATGTCCGATAGACATGCAACTGCAGTCATAACATGTGGGTTGTCCTGCCTCAAGCAGCCCTCGGTCGGCCGGATTCCAAAGTCTGGGTCCAACGTCGGCTGATGTCGCATTTCTCTCAGACGTCAGAGCGGCTGGAGTACATAAGCATCAGCCAACGCCATCTTCTTCAGTGTTTCTTGCCCCAGATGCCCTCCAAGGAAGGCTGTAATCAAATTGGAAGACAAACAGGATTCCAGAGAAATAAATGAGCAATAAAACAAATACACCATAACAGATATCCCCAGCTAAGAGAAACAGGGATAGGAGAGGGTCCTAGGCATAGAGGGGTATGGAGGGTGGGAAAATCCGACTGCAGTTGCATGTCTATCGGACATCTACATTTATGGTAGGTAAAAAACTGTACTATGTCCTTCAAGAATGCAACTGCAGTCATAACATGTGGGTAGAATACCATAGCTTAGCTGGGGGAGGAGGTATGCTCTAGGAAAAAGATGGTGTGGCAATCAAACCCTGCAGGACTGCCGTAGCAAAGCCTGCTCTGGATCTGGAGTATAGAGGAGATTGTAGTGTTTGGAAAATGTATGCACGGAGCTCCATGTAGCAGCTTCTAGAATGTCCTTAGTAGGCACCCCTCTTAAGAATGCTGTAGAGGTGGCTGAAGCTCTTGTGGAATGTGGTCTGACATTGGCTGGCACAGTCTTTCCATGAAAGGAATAACAAAATCTGATGCAATGTCCAATCCATTTTGAAATGGTCTGTTTTGAAATTGCTTTTCCTTGGACTGCAGGGGCGTAAGCTACAAAAAGTTGTTCAGACTTCCTACTGGCCTTGGTTCTGTCCAGGTAGTATCGAAGTTGTCTGTGAATGTCCAAGGTATGTAACCGTCTTTCCCCCTTATTCTCAGGATTGGGGAAGAAAGCAGGCAAATGATTAGCTTGATTCAAAGAAACCCTAGATACCACCTTTGGCATAAAAGTAGGGTTGGTCCTTAATGAAACCCTGTCTCTGTGAAAGATTATGAATGGTGGTATTGCCATTAGGGCCTGTAGTTCCGAAACCCTTCTTGCTGAGGTAATTGCCAACAGGAAAGCTGTCTTCCATGAGAGAAATTGCAAGTCAACTGAAGTTGCTGGCTCAAAAGGAGGTAGAGTCAGCTTTTCTAGGACAAAATTGAGGTCCCAGGCTGGCACTGGGGCCTTTCTTGGTGGCTTGATGTTCTTGATTCCCCTGAGAAATTGCCTTAGCAAAGGGTGTGGAAAAGACAGGAGGATCAGTGTTATATCTAGCTGAAATAGCTGATGCATGTATCTTTATGGAAGAATATGAGAGGCCGTTCTTTAGCATATCTACCAAATATTCCAAGATGAGTGGGATGTTCAACAATGATGCATCATGCCCCTTGCTGGTATTCCAATTGCTGAACCTCTTCCATTTTGCTAAGTAAACCTTTCTAGTGGATGGTCTTCGAGCCTCTGTTAGTATCCGCTGAACTTCCTTGGAGAGAGATAGGTCGAGGTTATTTATGGGATCTCCCAGGCTGTTAGTTGCAGTGTCTGAAGGTTTGGATGCACTGTTTTGAGATTGTGTTGAGTCAAAAGTAGAGGCCATTGGGGAAGGGCCCACCTCCTGGTGTGACATATGCTCCTTAGCAGTGGGTACCAGTGTTGTCTTGGCCAGTCCGGAGCTATTATGATTCCCTTGGGTCTCTCTGCTTTGATCTTTAGTAGTACTGAGGTCATCAGTGGCAGAGGTGGGAATGCATAGATTGTTAGGCAGTTCCAGTTGAATGAGAGCATCTATTTTCCAAGCTTTTGGATGGTATGTCCTTGTGCAGAATTTTTGTAGATGATGGTTGAGGTGAGAGGTAAAAAGGTCTACTTCTGGCCTGCCCCATGTCGAAGTGAGTTGTGTGAAGATCTTCGGATGTAACCTCCACTCGTGTGGATCTGTGAAATTCCTGCTTAGGCTGTCCGCCAGTACATTGTCTTTGCCTGGAACAAACTGGGATTGTAACTGGATGTTTAGGCTCAGTGATTTTTCCCAAAGATGCATTGTCAGTCTGCAAAGGGGGTAAGAGTGGGTGCCCCCTTGCTTGTTTATATAACACATCACAGTGGTGTTGTCTGTCCGTATCAGTAAATGGCCTTGTTGAAGTTGGTGTTGAAAGGCCTCGATGGCATGCATTACTGCCAGCATTTCCTTTTGATTTATATGCAGATGCGTTTCCTTTTGAGACCATTGTCCTTGTATACACCTGCCTTCCATGTGCCCCCATCCAAGGTCTGAGGCGTCTGTGGTCATGGTCTGTGTTATCTGTAGTTTTTTGAATGACATACCTGTGTTGGCCTGGCTCACCGAGGCCCACCATAGGAATTCCTTTTGTAGGCATGGAATGAGCGGTATGATTGCCTCCAAGTTGTTGCTGTGCTGAGACCAAATGCTTTTTAGGTACCATTGAAGCTTTCTCATGTGTAGTCTTGCTAATGGAACCAGGAGAATGCAGGATGCCATGTAACCCAGGGCCTGTAGGAATCTCCTTGCAGTCATCTGGGTGAGTTTTGCTAAACCTTTGAAGTAATGAGTTAACTTCTTTTGCTTGTCTTCTGTCAGGTAAGCCATTTGAGAGGCTGTGTCTAATTTGGCTCCTAAGAAGATTATTTGCTGGGATGGCTGCAGTCTTGACTTTTGAAAGTTGACTGTGTATCCCAGAGCTTGTAGTAATCGTATGACATAGTCCAAGTTTTTTGTCATCAATTTGTCGTCCGCTTGTATGAGGCAGTCGTCCAGGTACGGGTAAATTTGTATCCCTTGGAGCCTGCAATGAGCAATTACTGAAGCCAGGCATTTTGTGAATACTCTGGGTGCAGTAGATAAGCCAAATGGCAATGCTGAGAATTGATAATGCTCTGGCCCTGCAAGAAATCTGAGGTATCTTCTGCAGCTGTGTCTGATAGGGACATGCAGGTATGCCTCCTTGAGGTCCAGAGTAATCAGCCAAGACCCCTTGCCCAGCATGGGAAGGAGTTGCTATAGAGTCAGCATTTTGACCTTTGGTACTATGAGAAAGGTGTTTAATGCGGACAAATCCAGTACTGGTCTCCATTGAGATTCTTTTCTTGGAACAAGGAACAGTCTTGAGTAAAACCCCTGGCCTTGTTCTTGTTGTGGAACTCTTTCTATTGCTTTCATTCGAGTCAGCAGAGTGATTTGCTTGATAGCCTCTGCCCTCTGGTTTTGTGGTAGGTTTGGCATGCCTTGTTTTCTTGGCAAGGTATGAAAATGGAACCTGTAGCCTCTGTCTATAATGTCCAAAATCCATTTGTCCTTTGTCAGTCTGTGCCAATTTTCTGCAAACAGAGATAATTTCCTTCAAGGGAGCTTCTATTTGTTCCCTGGTAGGCGGAAGTAGAGGAAAGTCATTGAGATTGTGGCTGTGGGGCAGGTGAAACCCCTGCGTCACTTCTTTGGTTTCCTGGCTGCCATTGTCGGCCCCTGTAAGGACCTCTGTATTGGCCTCTTCCTCGCCACGCCTGTTTTTACCCCTTTGAAACTTTTCTGGATTAGGAAAGGACCAGTTTTTTGAAGGCCAATTCCTACTGAATCTGGGGGGTTGAACCTGGAGGAAATCTTTCACCATCTGAACTGATTTTGCTTTTTCCTCGATGGTCTTTAACACATCCTTAGTATTAGCACCAAAAAGCTTGTTTTTTACCAAAGGTGCATCCAGAAGTTTTGCCTTTACATGATCTGGTAGAGGTTGATCTTTTAACCATGCATGTCTACGAATGACTGCCCCTGTCATAGCTGCCCTACATGAAGCTTCCAGTGCATCATATCCACACTGCAGGAAGTGATTGCTTACTTGCTGAGTGTTATGTACTGCTTCCTGCAAAGCCTTCCTGTCTAAAGGATCAGGAGTGGCCAATGTTTTTTGTAAATCTTCTAACAGGAAATCCTGACATTGTAACATATGAAAAAGGCAATTCAAAGCTCTCATAGATAAGGTAGTGGATGTGTAAACCTTTTTTCCCCATCTCTCTAATGACCTAGCTTCCCTGTTGGAGGGCAATGGATTTTTAGAGGTGGAAGCTGAAACTCCCTTAGGCCCCTTAGAAATGGTTTCCAAATCAGCAGTATGGGCCCTGAATAAATGGGAATGAGTTTCTGGGACCCTGTAATACCTGTCTGGCTTGGCTGGAGCAGGAGGAGAGTCAGGGGTAACACTAGAGTCAGAATATAAATCATCCAAAACATCAAGTACAGGAGGAATAGCTAAGGGCCTGTGCTGGGGCTTCTTAAGGAAAGTCCGAAGGTGTTTTCTGGAATCAGAATATTCCTGGCCTTGCCACTTGAAATGTTCCCTCATGGTATGCAGAACTTCCCCAAAAGAAATATCCTCAGGCGGGGAGGCCGAGGGGATGGAATCCTCTGCATCCGAGTCCTCATAGGTCTGGAAGAGCTCTTCCTGGCTATCAGAATGGACAGAGCCCTCAGTCTCTTCATCTGACGGAATAGGGTCAGAGAGTTCAACCCGGGGCCTTTTATCAGAAAGAGGCTGGGATCCTCTCTCAGGATGGGCCTGTGAACCTCTAATCATAGAAATTAAATCAGCAGCCATAGACATAATTTGTGTCTCTGGAGTAGGCGGAGGAAGGGTTTTAGTAGTAAGATGCTTTGTTTTGCTGGCTGCCTTAGCCCTGGTGTAGGCTTTAATAGACATGGCCATAGGAGGCCTGGCAGCTCCACGTGCAGGAGTGACCTTGTCTACAGCAATGGTCTCGGGCATTTCCTCGGTTTCGGTGTCTGGAGGAAAATCAATAACTGGCGTCGGAGTGATATCTGGAATCGGAGTCGTCGGTAATGCGGTGTCTTCGGTTCGGAGCGGTGGAGAGACCGTCTGAGGGAACCGGAGCACCCGCGATAGGTTTTGGCGTGGAGTCGGTGGCAGACGCGGGCCGAGGATGTCGGTCCCGGTCTTTTCGTTTCTTGGGAGTTTGTGATGTCGGAAGATCCGACGGCATTGTGTAAGCAAATTTATCGCTGAAAAAATCTTCAGCAAACTCCGCCCGGCGCCTGAGAGTGCGCTTGTTGAAGCGAGCACAGGCTACACAGGCCAAGATGTCGTGGTCTGGGCCAAGGCAAGGAAGACAGTAAGAGTGGAAATCCTTATGAGGTATTTGTTTACCACAAGAAAGACAATTGTTAACTTTTTCTGTAATTTCTGACATCGGCCGAGGCAAGAAAAGGTCCCCAACAGGGTACTTAGCTTTTTTGATGACTTTGGAATCGAAGAATACAGGAGCTGACCGACCGGCACTTGCGAACTGCTTCTGCTTCGGGCACCGCGCAGCAAGAAAGACTGAAGAAGATGGCGTCGGCTGATGCTTATGTACTCCAGCCGCTCTGACGTCGGAGAGAAATGCGACATCAGCCGACGTCGGACCCAGACTTTGGAATCCGGCCGACCGAGGGCTGCCTGAGGCAGGACAACCCACATGTTATGACTGCAGTTGCATTCTTGAAGGACATGTACAAACACTACCTACCAGAAAAACCACACACACACAGGTTGGGGAAGGGCAGGCCTAACTACTACTCTCTGCAAAATTTTTTTTTTTGATACAGACTAAGAGTTGATACAGACAAATAAGTGAGACACTAAACACGGGGAATAAGGGAAAATATTCACTCAAACACACACTAGATGCAAGAAATAATACCACTTACTATCCCTGAGCTCAGAGCAAAGGAGACCATGATGCATACTACTGACGCGGCAAACGAGATCTGAGCGAAGACAGAGATGGTAGGGCATTATGGGTAAGGGGAGGAGCTTGGAGCAGATGCTAGAAAAAAAGTTGCCTGCTTGGATCAGATACGGATCTATATACCCACAGGTTGCTGATAAAATGAAGTTAACTACTTCAGATCTGTATTTATTCACACCTGAAAGGAAACACAAATGCCAAACTCTTCCACCAGATACTGTAATGGTGGAGCACACCCTTAGAATAAATAGATTTTTTTCTCCAAGTTTCTTGTCTCTGTCCTAGTCTCTATGCATAGACCTGCGCGAGTCGGAAGATTCTATTTCAGATGGATATGCTGAAGGAGCAGACCAGAAAAACAGCAGAGAAAGAAGTCTCTTCTGGTTTAGATCCTTCACACTGAAGCAACTCTTTCAGAACCAGATCACATTTCTGTTCAGATCTGCTCCAAGATGAAAAACACACAAGGTATACATCTCTGATGGAGGAATTTTATGGCTGTGGATATTTACTGAAATTTTTGTTATCATAACTGCACAAATACAGACACCGCAAAACAGTAAAAGAGCACAGTTGTGTACACATCATAAGCTTAGAGGTTAGAGTGTATTCACTGTTGCAGTCATCACACTTGGGCTATCTGCCTGCAGGTAGCCCTCTGTTAGCCCGAATACCAGAGACTTAGTATTTTTGTGTCAGTTGCTGTCGCTCCAGGACTGACATCAGGTAGTCAGGGGCAATAAAAACAGGCACCCAACGCCATTACATCAGTTTTTCTTAACCCAAATGTCAGGAGCCCCCCACATAGGGAGCTAAGTTATGGTGGGGAAAACACCAACAGTAGAAAAGTAAATACCAATACCCCTGAAAGGGGGGAGTAATAGAGAGAGAGAGAGAGAGAGAGGAGAGAGACAAGGGGGCTGGAGGGAGGGAAACCAGGACTGCAACAGTGAATACACTCTAACATCTACATTTATGGTAAATGTACACAACTGTACTATGTTCTTCATGTTTCACTGTTGCAATCATCACACTTGGGTAGATCCCCAAAGCTGAAGAAGGGTGGAGGCAGTCAAGAAGAGTTAGGGCTGGCTAGTATGCCTTACAGGACTGCTGTTGCAAAACCTGCCCTGGATTTGGAAAAGATATGCAGGTGGTAATGCTTGGTGAAGGTGTGTACAGAACTCCAGGTAGCAGCTTCCAGGATGTCCCTGGTAGGGACTCCCCTGAAGAATGCTGTAGAGGTAGAAGTTGCCCCAGTGGAATGTGTTCTGACCCCCTGAGGGGTTGTTTTCCCATGGTGCTTGTAGCAGAAATGGATGCAGTGTGCTATCCATTTGGAAGTTGTTTACTTTGAAATGGCCTTCTGCCCCTGGTGCAAAGCTGACTTAACTGATTAGATTTCCTGAAAGACTTAGTCCTATCCAGGTAGGATCCGAGCTGTCTGTGCATGTCCAAGGAGTGCAGGATCCTTTCCCCTTTATTTTGAGGATTAGGGAAAAAGGCTGGCAAATGGATAGATTGGTTGAGAGCCCACACTGAACACCACCTTAGGCATAAAGGAAGGGTTAGTCCTGAGGGAAACCCTGTCAGCATGGAAAATAATGAAGGGTTCCACAGCCATAAGTGCTTCTAGCTCAGAAACTCTTCTAGCTGAAGTGATGGCCAGAAACAATGCTGTTTTCCAAGAGAGGAATTTCAACTCTGCTGACACTGCAGGCTCAAAGGGGGGTAAGCGTGACCTTTTCCGGCACAAAGTTAAAGGTCCCAAGCAGGGATGGGTGCTCTCCTTGGTGGCCTCAAGTTGTTTGCCCCTTTCAGGAACTGTTTGATAAGAGGGTGAGAGAAGAGAAGCGGCTCAGTGTTGTAATGAGCCGAAATGGCAGAGGCATGGATCTTAATGGAGGAAAAGGATAGGCCTCTGTGGAGTAGGACCTGCTAAGTAATCCAGGATTAGAGGTAGGGAGGGCAGAGTTGTGTCCTCTACTTTACATTGAATCCAGGAGCAGTACCTTTTCCACTTATCGGCATAGGATTTCCTTGCACTGGGTCTTCTGGCTTCAAGATTGACATCCAGCACCCGCTTGCTTAGGCTGGTTACTGGGGAAGAATTCAAGGAATAAGCCAGGCTGCAAGATTTAGGGTTTGCAGTTGCGGATGCAAGATCTGTCTCCCCTGCTGAGAGCAGGGTTGGGTTCTGGTGTAGGTGCCAGGGTGGCACCGGTGACAGGCTACGCAGGAGTGGGTACCAGTGCTGGCATGGCCAGTTCGGGGCAATCAAAATTGTCCTTGGTCTGTCCTGTCTTATCTTGAGCAATACTCTTGAAAGAAGGGGCAGAGGAAGAAAGGAATAGATTGAGAGATTTACCCACTGGAAGGATAGGGCATCCACTTTCCAGGTCCTTCTGTGAGGTGCCCTGGTGCAGAATTTGCTGAGCTGGTGAGTGCAGGGGGAGGCAAAGAGATCCACCTCTGAGATTCCCCCATTTCTGAAATCAGAAGGTTGAAAGTGCTGGGCTCTACTTGCCACTCATGTGGGTCTAGATTTCTGCTTACGTCTGCCAGTGAGTTTTGTTTGCCTGGAAGAAATGAGCTTGCAGATGGACCTGCATGTCCAAGGCAGTGTTCCACAGGGCCATGGCTAGCCCGCAGAGTGGGCAAGAGTGGGTTCCCCCCCGTTAGTTGATGTACCACATAACTGTGGTGTTGTCTGTTATTAGCAGGTGTCCTGGTGAGAGTAGGGATCTGAAAGCTGTCAGAGCATGCTGCACAGCTAGCATCTCTTGTGGTTGATGTGCAGATGAATTTGATGGGCTCCAGTGGCCCTGAATGCACTTGCCATCCATCTGTGCCCCCCAGGCATAGTCTGATGCTTCTGTGGTTAGGGTCTGGGTGGCGTGGGGTTAAGTAAACGGCAGTCCCTTGTTGTGGTTGCATGCTGCTGCCCACCAAAGAAACTCTGTCCTTAGACAGGGTATTATGGGAATGACTGTTTCTAGGTCCTGGGAATGTTAGCACCAAAGACTAAGCACCACTAAAGTTTCCTCATATGTAGTCTGGCATATGGAATTAGTAAGAAGCAAGAGGCCATGAACCCTATGGCCTGCAGGATTTTCCTTGCAGATAGAGTTCTGGTGGCCATTTGAGTAAAATAGTCTTCGCGGTGGTGGTGCTGCAGTAGCGGTGTCGCCTCACAGTCAGACGCTGTCCGGTTCGATTCTCAGCTAGAGCGTCTTCTGCGTGGAGACATGTGTGAATGGGCGTACGTTCGTTGAAGGTTGTGCGTCAGGGCTGGTAACTCGGCACGTAAACATCATCTACCAATCATTAGCGGACCGGAGTTCTGCTGTGGTGACCCCTAACTGGGAAAAGCAGAAAGACACAACAACAAGTCTGTCAGACAGGCTTGTTTTTCTGGAGTGAGGAATACCATCTGGGATGCTGTGTCCAAGCTTGCTCCTAAGAATACAATCTTGACTGGGGACTAGTTTTGATTTCTTTTCGTTGATGGTATACTCCAGGGAGGTTAGGTTTTTTTTTTTTTTACAAATGTCACGTGCTGCAACAGCATTTCCTGACCGTCTTTTGAATCAGGCAATTTGCCCAAGTACGGGTAAATTTGAATTTTTCTCTGTCTGCAGTAAGCAATGGCTGGAGCCAGGCATTTTGTGAATACTCTGGGAGTAGTGGATAAGCCAAAGGAAAGTGCAGAGAACTGATAATGCATAGATCCTGCCCTGAAGAGTAGATGTTTCCTGCATGACTCCCTTATAGGGATGCGCAGATAGGCTTCTTTCAAGTCTAAGGTGACTAACCAGGCATCTCTGGCTAGCATACGTAGAAGCTGCTGCAGGACTAGCATTTTGAATTTCGCTACCAACAGGAAGGTGTTGAGAATTGAAAGATCTAGGATTGGGCGCCAAGTGCCTCTTTTCCAGGTACCAGCAAAAGTCTGGAATAGAATCCTTGACCTATCTGTTCCCAGGAACAGGTTGAATTGCCCTTACAGAGAGCAGGGACTGAACTTGGTTTTGTGCCTCTGCCCACTGGTTTGGAGGAAGGTCTGGGAACCCTTTTGGGGTTGGCAGTGAGTGGAAGTAAAACTTGTACCCCTGGGATACAACGCTGATGACCCATCAGTCTTTGGTGATGGAAATCCAGTTTTTTGCATGAAGAGCAAGCTTTGCTCCTACAGGCACAAGCAGTTGGCAGAGGTAGGGAGTGGAGTTGAGAAGTCACTAGGAATTCTTTCCATAAAGGGGTGGCTTGGCACTCTGCTTTAGAGGTGGAGGCACTCCATTGCTTAGATCTCTGCATACCCCGAGACTGCAGTCTGGCGGGTCTGTTTCCCCTGGGTCTAGCTTGAGATGGCCTTGAGGGGGCTGGAAAGGACCAATGTTTCAAGGGGCAATGCCTACTGAATCTAGGAGGCTGTACTTGCAACAATTCTTTGACTGTCTGCATAGACTTAGCTTTTTCTTCCATCTTTTTAAGAACCTCTTCTGCTTTGGTGCCAAACAGACTGTCCTTGTTTAAAGGAGCGTCTAAACTTTGATTTGACATGGTCAGGCAAGGTCTGCTCCTTAAGCCAAGCATGCCCTCTCAGTACAGAACCAGTGACTGCTGCCCTGCAAGATGCTTCTAGGGCATCAAAGCCACATTGTAATGTATGCTTGCTGACTTGGCTTGAAGAATGCATAAGCTCTTGCAATTCTTCACTTTCTGCACAGTCTGTAAAGGTAGTTATTTTTTGCTTAATACATTCCATAATATGCTGTTGGTACTTCAGCATGTGAAACTGACAATTCAAAGCTCTAATGGCGAGAGTTGCAGAGGTATATACTTTCTTACCCTAACTGTCCAAAGCTCTGGAATCCCTGTCCAAAGGGGTGGAATTCTTAGCTGTAGTTGCCTTGACACCTTTAGGCCCCTAGGAGATGATCTCTGGGTCAGTATTAGGATTTCTGAAAAGGAATTTGTGATAGTCAGGTACTCTGTAGTACCTGTCTGGTTTCCTAGGAGCAGGGGGTAAAGTATCAAGAGTTAAACTGGATTCCATAAAGACATCCTCCACAACCTCCAGGACTGGGGGTATTGCTAAAGGCTTGTGTTGTGGCAAATCTAGAAATTCTCTGAGTCGCTTTTTGGACTGAGGATAGTCTTGGCATTCCCAATGGAAATGCTCTCAAAGTATGTAAGGTTTCACCAAAAGTAAAGTCCTCTGGAAGAGAGGCAGAGGAAATGGATTCCTCTGCATCTGAATCCTCATATGCAGATAAGGGCATGTCTTCATAATCAGATACCTCAGAGTCGTCGGACTCTGTCTGAGGCTGCTGGGGACTAGTCTCTTTCTCTAAGCAGGGGAAGGCTGACTTCTAATAAGCATAATAAGGTCTTCTGCCACTTTAAGCATTTGATGTTGTGGCAAGGGAGCAGGTGCATACGCTTTGGTCGTTGGTTTTCTAGGTGTAGCGCGTACTCTTGACCTTAGAAACTTGGTGGTTTTAGACCGAACTGAACGTGAAAGTCGTCAGTTTGTGTTGAACATCGGTAGTGCGAAGAACTTCCTCAGAAGCCGGTGCCTGCCCAGCAGCTCCGGACCCATCCAAGGTAGTGACATCTGCAGGCTCCATAGATGGAGTCTCGCGATATACCGGATTCCGAACGGGTCTCTGTAGAGGCCAGCAAATGCACTTAAGCGGGCATCAGGGGCTGCAAAAGCGCCCTCATTGAGTACCGGTGAACTAGAGACTAGCTTAATGGAAGTGTTGGCGGCAGCTTTGGACCTGTGCGGTCTGTCTCTGTCTTTATCCTTACATTTTTTCGGAATATCAGTAGTTGGATGGCCTACCGAAGCCATTTTCGGAATATGGAGATCGAGAACAAAAGTATTTAGTGACAATAAGGGCCCAACGACAAATGGTTCGGGCGTAGAACAAGGCACAAAACCAACAGTGAGGTACATAGTGATCTGGGCGTGACGCAGTAAGAATGAAAATCTCTGTGAGGTATTTGCCTTCCACTGGCAAGACAACTGTTAACTTTTTCTGACATCAGTTAGAGCAAGAAAAAAGGATCCTCAACAGGGTACTTAGCTTTAGAAGACTTCAGGATGATTAGATTCGTAAACAAAAAACTCAGGTAGCGGCCGACCGGCACTCATGCGAACTCCTCCTGCTTCGGGCTCCTCAGCAAGAAAGACTGATGTAATGGCGTCTGATGCCTGTTTTTATACCCCTGATGACCTGACGTCAGTCCTGGAATGACAGCAACCGACGCAGAAATACTAAGCCGCTGGTATTCTGGCCGACTGAGGGCTACCTGCAGACAGATAACCCAAGTGGGATGACTGCAAAGTACAGTTTTGTACCTACCATAAATGTAGATGTCCGATAGGTATGCATCTGCAGTCATCACATATGGGTTGTCCTGCCTCAGGCAGCCCTTCGGTCGGCTGGATTCCAAAGTCTGGGTCCGGTGTCAGCTGATGTCGCCCTCTCCCCGACGTCAGAGCGCCTGGGGTATAAAAGCGTCAGCCGACGCCATCTTCCTCAGTGTTTCTTGCCCCAGATGCCAGGTGCCCTCAAAGGAAGGCTAAATTTGGAGAAATGCAATAAATTCCAAACATGCACAGAAATATACATATCTATATATATATATATATATATATATATATATATATATATATATATATATAAAACAAATACACCATAATAGATAACCCTAGCTATGAGAGGGGAAAGTACCCAATAAATACCCAAGAGGGGAAGGAGGGAGGGTAAACCTGACTGCAGATGCATACCTATCGGACATCTACATTTATGGTAGGTACAAAACTGTACTATGTCCTTCAAGGATGCATCTGCAGTCATCACATATGGGTAGAATACCATAGCCAAACTGGGGGTGGAGGATCTATGCAAAGGATGGTGTAGCTAAAATGCCCTGCAGGACTGCCGTAGCAAATCCTGCTCTGGATCTGGAATATAAAGGTAAATTGTAATGCTTGGAAAATGTATGCACGGAGCTCCATGTAGCAGCTTCTAAAATGTCCTTGGTAGCCACCCCTCTTAAGAAGGCTGTGGAGGTGGCTGTGGCTCTGGTGGAATGAGGTCTAATGTTAGCTGGCACAGTTTTTCCATGAAAGGAATAGCAAAAACGTATGCAATTCCCTATCCATTTTGAAATTGTCTGTTTGGAAATTGCTTTTCCTTGTGCACCAGCAGCATATGCCACCAACAGCTGGTCAGTTTTTCTGTAGCTTTTAGTTCTGTCCAAGTAGTAGCGCAACTGTCTGTGTATGTCCAGGGTGTGCATTAGTTTCTCCCCTTTGTTTTGTGGATTTGGAAAGAAGGTAGGCAGGTGAATAGCTTGGTTTAATGAGACCCTGGATACCACCTTTGGCATAAATGAAGGATTGGTTCTCAATGAGACTCTGTCCTGATGAAAAATAAGAAATGGCTGTACTGCCATGAGGGCCTGTAACTCAGATACTCTTCTTGCTGAGGTTATGGCCAGAAGGAAGGCGGTCTTCCAAGACAGGAACTGTAGTTCTGCAGATGCTGTTGGTTCAAAGGGAGGCAGAGTTAGTTTTTCCAACACGAAGTTAAGGTCCTAAGTAGGCACTGGAGGTTTCCTTGGAGGTTTGATGTTTTTAATTCCTCTTAGAAACTGTCTTAGGAGAGGATGAGAAAAGACAGGTGGGTCAGTATTGTACTCTGCTGAAATTGCTGAAGCATGAATTTTAATGGAAGAGTAAGACAGGCCATTATGCAGCATTTCTGCCAAGTATTCCAGGATATGTGCCATGTTCATCACTGTCGCATCTAGGCCCTTTGTGGTGCTCCAAGTGTGAAATCTTTTCCATTTTGCTGAATATGCCTTTCTTGTGGAAGGCCTGAAGCTTCCATGATGATATCCTTCACTCTCTTGGATAGCTTATCCTGAGGAGGAGTCAAGGTATTTTCCAGGCTGTTAGTTGCAAGGTTTTCAGGTTGGAATGCAGAGTTTTGTGATTGTGCTGTGTCAGGAGAAGTGGCCATTGAGGAAGAGGCCATGGTTTCGTGCGTGACATGCTCTTTAACAGTGGGTACCAGTGCTGTCTTGGCCAGTCCAGAGCTATCAGAATCACTTTTGGCTGCTTTGTCCTGATCTTCAGTAAGACCTTGGTCATTAATGGAAGAGGTGGAAATGCATACACTGTTAGAGTTCTCCAGCTGAAAGATAGGGCGTCCACTTTCCATGCTTGTGGGCGGTATGTCCTTGAGCAGAATTTCTTCAGCTGATGACTGTGGGGGGAGGCAAAAAGATCTATGTCTGGCCTTGCCCATGATTGTGTTATCTGTAGGAAGATGTCTGGGTGCAGCATCCATTTGTGTGCATCCATGATATTTCTGCTTAAGCTGTCCGCCAGTATATTGTCTTTTCCTGGCACAAACTGGGATTGCAGCTCTACATTGAGTTTCAAGGAAAGTTCCCATAGATTCATTGCCAGTCTGCAAAGAGGGTAGGAATGGGTGCCTCCTTGCTTGTTTATGTACCACATAACTGTGGTGTTGTCTGTCCTTATTAGCAGGTGGCCTTGATGCAGAAAGAGTTTGAAGGCCTCGATTGCATGCATCACTGCCAGCATTTCCTTTTGGTTTATGTGCATGCGTAGCTCCTTTTGTGACCATAGTCCTTGAATACATCTGCCCTCCATGTGTGCTCCCCAACCGTGGTCTGAAGCGTCCGTTGTAATGGTTTGGCTGGCTATTGGTTTGCTGAAGGGCAGACCCCTGTTTGACTGGCTTGCTTGAGCCCACCACAGAAATTCCTTTTGGAGGCATGGAATGAGTGGGATCAAAGTTTCTAAGCTGTGACTGTGCCGAGTCCATAAACTCCTTAGGTACCATTGTAGTTTCCTCATATGAGCCTTGCTTGTGGAATCAGAAGAATGCAAGATGCCATGTAACCCAGGGCCTGCAAGATTTTCCTTGCAGTCAGCTGAGTTTGTCTCGTCAGATTCTTGAAGTAATCCGGTAGTTGTCTGTTTTTCTTCTGTGAGAAAAGCCATTTGGGTGGTTGTGTCTAGATCCGCACCCAGAAAAGTTATTCTTTGGGATGCAACAAGTCTCGATTTGTGTATCTTGACTGTATATCCCAAGGCCTGCAGTAGGCGGATGGCATAATTCAAGTCCTTTACCAAAGTTTGTTGGCTGTCCGCTTGTATAAGGCAGTCGTCCAGATATGGGTATATTTGAATCCCCTGAAGTCTGCAGTGTGCATTTACTGATGCCAGGCATTTCGTGAATACTCTGGGCGCAGTAGATAAGCCAACGGGCAATGCTGAGAATTGATAATGCCCTGAACCTGCAAGAAATCTGAGGTGTCTTCTGCAACTTTGTCTGATAGGGACATGCAGGTATGCCTCCTTGAGGTCTAGAGTCACCAGCCAAGACCCCTTGCCCAGCATGAGAAGGAGTTGCTGTAGAGTCAGCATTTTGAATTTTGGCACAATGAGATAAGTATTCAGTGCGGACAAGTCGAGAATAGGCCTCCATTGATTTTCTTTTCTTGGAACAAGGAATAGTCTGGAGTAAAATCCTTGGCCTTGTTCTGAAAGAGGAACCTTTTCTATAGCTTTCATTTGCATTAAGTTGGAGATTTGTTTCAAAGCCTCTGCCCTTTGATTTGGTGGCAGGTCTGGCATGCCTTTTCTTTTTGGCAATGTGTGAAAATGGAACCTGTATCCTTTGTCTATTATTTGCAGTGTCCATTTGTCTCTTGTAATACTGTGCCAATTTTCTGAGAATAAGGAAAGCTTTCCGTCCAAAGGTGCTTCTAGTTGAGCCCTGGTTGGCGGAGTCAAAGCAAAGTCATTGAGTCTGTCTTTGTGCAGCAGTTGCAGGTCCTGCACTACCTCTCTGGTTGGGAGGCTGCCATTGACGTCCTCTGTAGGAGCCTCTAGCTTGCCCTCTACCTCTGGCACGCCTGTTCTTGCCTCTCTGAAATCTTTCTGTGTCCGGAAAGGACCAATTCTTGGTAGGCCAATTTCTGCTGAATCTTGGTGGTTGGACTTGTAGAAAATCTTTGACTGTTTGTACAGATTTCGCCTTTTCCTCAAATTTCTTTAAGACCTCCTGAGCAGTGGAAACAAATAACTTTTGCTTTTCCAGTGGAGCATCCAGAAGCTTAGCTTTAACATGGTCTGGCAGAGATTGTTCCTTCAGCCAAGCATGCCTACGTATGACTGCACCTGTCACAGCTGACCTACATGAAGCTTCCAATGCATCATGACCACTCTAAGAAATGGTTGCTAACCTGCTGGGAGTTATGTACCAGATCCTGAAGTGATTTGCGATCTAGGGGTTCAGGTGAAGACAGTTTCTTATGCAATTCATCTAACAAATACTCTTGGTACTGTATCATATGAAATTGACAATTTAATGCCCTCATAGGAAGAGTAGCAGAAGTATACACTTTTACCCCATCTCTCTAAAGCCCTGGACTCCCTTTCAGAGGGGAGTGGATTTTTAGTAGTGGCAGCTGCAACCCCTTTAGGGCCCTGGGAAATAGTGTCTGGATCAGCAGAGTGGGCCTTGTAAAGAAAAAGATGCGAGTCCGGGACCCTGTAGTACCTATCGGGTTTGGCAGGGGCCGGAGGAAGAGTGTCAGGGGTTATGCTACACTCAAGAGTACACATCATCAATGACCGTCAAAACAGGAAGAATAGCCAAAGGTCTATGCTGAGGTAAATGCAGAAAAGTTCTTAATCTTTTCCTGGAATCAGAGAATTCCTGGCCCTGCCATTTGAAATGCTCTCTCATAGTGTGAAGGGTCTCCCCGAAGGCCAGTTCTTCAGGAGGGGAGGCCGAGGGGATTGATTCCTCCATCAGAATCCTCGTAGGCCGAAAAAGCCTCCTCCTGGTAGTCCGAGAGAGCAGAGCCATCAGAGGCCTCCTCTGAGGAGTGGGGATCAGAGGGCTCAACCCTGGGCCTTTTGTCTAGAGGGGGTTGAGAGCCCCTAATTAAGGAGATAAGGTCCTCTACTAAAGTTAGAATCTGTGAACTGGTAGAGGGTCCCTGAGGAATATCCCTGGGAGGCATAGCTTTTGTATGTTTAGCAGCTTTAGCCCTGGTGAAAGCCTTTATGGACATGGATGCAGGAGGCCTAGCTGCACCACGTGCTGGTGTAGTTTTGTCTCGAGGACAAGTTTCCAAGACACCAGTTTCTGAGGGAAATTCAATAACAGACAGCAGGGGCCTCCGGGGCAGAGGTTGTCGGTTGAGCGGTTTCGGGGGTCGGAAGTACCAAGGACTCTGTTTCAGCCGAGACCGAGACACTCGTGGTAGGCCTGGCCGTGGTTTCAGCCGAAACTGCGGCCTGCGTGTGTCGGCCCTTGTCCTTCCGTTTCTTTCTTAAATGTGAAGTCGGAGTCTCCGACGGCATATTGTATGAAAAACTAGCCCCCAAAAAAATTCCTCTGCAAACTCCGCCCAACGTCTAAGAGTGCGTCGGTTGAAGGAAGCACAGGCTGAACAGGCCGAGACGTTGTGGTCTGGGCCTAGGCAGGGGAGGCAGTAAGAGTGGAAATTCTTATGAGGTATTTGCTTCCCACAAGTTAAGCAATTATTAACTTTATCTGACATCGGCTGAGGCAAGAAAGAGTCCCCAACGGGGTACTTAGCTTTTGAAGTCTTCGGTAGCTGAATTACAGGAGCTGGCCGACCGGCACTTGCGAACTGCTTCTGCTTCGGGCACCACACGGCAAGAAAGACTGGGGAAGATGGCGTCGGCTGACGCTTTTATACCCCAGGCACTCTGACGTCGGGGAGAGGGCGACATCAGCCGACGCCGGACCCAGACTTTGGAATCCGGCCGACTGAAGGGCTGCCTGAGGCAGGACAACCCATATGTGATGACTGCAGATGCATCCTTGAAGGACATCAGTGAAACACAAAGAACATCTGCACTAACAGCAGCAACAAACTAGAAAACCAGCAATAACCTGAAATAATAATTGCAGTCAGCAAAATCCCAAAATAACACTAATAACTGATGGAGCAACAATTTGTAAAAAACTGCATAATAGTATGAAGGCCCACATACTGAAAGCTGGCTAGGACAAGAGGGTCTATTATGCTCCTTCAATCCAGTCCGCTACGCAGACCAAAAATACGGCAGGGGAATTGAGGGAGGGATGGTTGAAAACAAACGAAAAGCAACAACTCGGGTGGAATATTATGGTAAATACATAAAACTTATTTTAAGTTTTCATTTGGTCTTCAACCTGAAGGACAGAGTCCCTAGATACCAACAAAAACCTGGGAGGTCCTCATGGAAGGATATTCCAGAGCATGTCTTGAGACAAAAGATGCCCTGCTCCTAGAAAGAAGATCCAATTTATAATGAGAAATAAGCACATGATGAGGCTCAGGTCGCAGCAGAACAGATATTATTCAAGAGAAACCCTGGACCAAAAGGCCGCAAAAGTACAGACTGATCTGGTAGAACATGCCCAGACACGTCCTGGTGGATAAAAACCTTTGGCTTGATAGGCCACAGAAATGCACTCTGAAATCCAATGAGCAATAGTATCCTTACAGACGGGCTTTCGCAAAAAAGGTTTAGAAAAGGAGACAAAAAGCTAATCTGACTTGTGCAAGCTTTTGGTTCTATGCAAGTAGAAATGCTAATCTGACTTGTGCAAGCTTTTGGTTCTATGCAAGTAGAAATGCAACTGCCTGTGCAAGTCATATAGGAGTAGTTTGTACTCCGCTTTATTTTGGAAATTTGGAAAGAAGAATTGGAAAATTAATGACCTGGTTAATATTGGATTCTGCAGCCACCTTCAGCAAGGAAGATGGATATGTCCACAGGGACACACTGTCTTTATGGAAAACTAGACAAGGAGCCTTAACAGATGATGCTTGAAGCTCAGAAACCCTCCTGAGCAAAGTAATTGCCACCAAAAGTGCAGTCATCCATGACAAAAACTGCAAACTGACCGATGCAGCTGACTTGAATGGGGGCAGGAGGACCAAAGCCTGCAGAACGAAGGTAAGATCCCAAGGGGGTGTAGGGTCCTTAACCAGAGGCCTAAGGAGAAATCTACCTTTTAGAAAGGCCTTACAAAGTTTAGCCGTAGCTAAGGAGGCTGAATTTTCACCCACATGGACCTTAACAGTAGAGAAACTAGCTACACGATTAAAAATATCTGCCAAAAAATCCAAAATGACAGAGACTGGAGCTGCAAAGGGATCCAGGTCATGCTGAGAAGCCCAGATCGAAAAACGCTTCAATTTGCTACAGTAGATCTTCCTTGCAGGAGCCTTGTGAGCTGTAATCAGGATTTTCTTAACAGGAGAAGAAAGCCCGGGAGTCCTGGCTATCATGGAAATTGCAGCAGCCAAGCCGTGAGCTTTAGGCTGACTAGATCCGGATGAGGAGCTCCTGACGGGTGCAAAATCACATCCGGGACCAGATAGAGTCCGGGGAGGACATATTATACGAGATCACAGAGTGGGGAAAAAAACTTGACAAGGCCAGAAAGGGGCAATGAGGATAACTAAACTCTCCAGCCGCTGAGCTTTCTGAATGAACTTGGGAATTAGAGGAAGTGGAGGATATGTATATAGTAGACTGGAGGGCCAAGCATGGACTACAGCATCTCTGGGGGACTTCCCTGGAGGGGGGATCAGAGCAAAATACTCGCTGCACTTCACATTGGAAGGAGAGGTGAAGAGATTGCAGCAAGGCCAACCCCACTTTAGAAAGACATTGTCTGCTACTGACAGACTTAGAGACCACTTGTAAGGCATCAGAACAGACCAGCTGAGCCTATCCAATGTGGGCTGCCACCAGAAAACAGCCTATGGAGATCGCCCACTACCACAAATTCATGGCCTTGTGGCAAAGGGGATAGGACCTGGTTCACCCCCGTTTGCTGATGTACCAGACCACTGACATATTGTCCCATATGTATGGTAACAGTCCCAGAAGGAAGAAGAGGCATGTACAGCTTGCAACGTCAAAAGCACTGCCCTGATCTCCAGGACACTGACATGCAGACTTTTTCCACAGCAGACCATGTGCCTTAGACTGTCCTTCCCCTGCAATGTCTCCCCCCAACCCGAGCAGGGAGGTGTCCGTGGTCATGGAAGAGGGAAGAATAAATGGCCAACCCAGAAGGTGGTCCTGGGATTGGACCCACCAAAAAAGGAAGTCCCTGCAAACAGGAGACAGTCGAACAGGATGGGACAGAAGAAAGTCTAGGAAGGACCACTGAACCACTAAGATCCACTACATGACCCTCATATGAAGGCGCGCAGTTGGAACAAGGGTGATCATGGCTGCCATGGACCCCAGCACCCGAAGAACTAAGCCAGTCAGGGGTGACTGGCCTTGAAGAATGTCCTGTACATGACGGCAGAGTGAAGACAAGTCTGTCTGGAGGCAGAAACTTTGCCTTGTACACTGTCTAGTTGGGCACCTATGAAATCCAACACCTGAACTGGTGTCAGTTGGGACTTGGTGAGATTTATGGTAATACCCAGGGACTGGGCTATATGAAGATAATCCCTGGTCTGGATTAGCCGATGCCTAGAGTGTACAGAGAGGAGCCAATCAACCAGGTAGGGAAATACCTGAAATCCCTGCAGCTGCAAGTGAGCCGCCACTACTGCCATTACTTTGGTAAACACCTGGGGGGGGGCAGTGGTGAGTCCAAAGGGGAGTACTCTGAACTGAAAATGACTGGCTCCCAGCAAAAGGGGAGAAACCTCTGTGAACGCCTGTCCATTTTGATGTGGTAGTATGCATCCTGGAGGTCCACCGAGCACATCCAATCATTTATCTGCAGGAAGGGCAGAATGGACTGAAGAGTGACCATCAGAGACTTTGTCTTGGCAACAGACAAGTTCAGGGTTGACAGATCCAGAATGGGTCTCAAGTCCCCTGTTTTCTTTGGCAACAAAAAAAAAACCTGGAATATATGCCTGATCTGGACTGGTCTGGGGGTAATGGGCTGGATAATTTTGCAAGCAGCCTGGCAATTTCTATGGCTGCGTCCTCCCGTTGACTGGGTGGAACATCTGGGAGGTGTCTGGGTGGAAAGGGGGATGAAGAAAGGGGACAGAGTAACCTATGGATATGATCTGCAGAACCCAACGATCATTTGTAATGGACTCCCAGGCTGCTGGGTGCAGAGACAGGCACCCCCCGACTGCCTCCAGAGACTAGCACTTGGGCAATCCCTCAGGATTGCTAAAAGGGTCCGTCTGGGAAAGCATCCAGAGACCCTTGGTTCTTTGGACCCCGTCTGCCACAAGGGCGGTGCCTGTTGTATCCCCCTCTGCCCCTGGGGGAAGACATATCCTAAGCATCTAGGGATGAGCCCTGAGACTTATAAAACCACAGCTTCTTGAATCCATGCGGATTCCTTGAAAAGGATCTTTGTGGAGTGGAGAAACAGATCTCAATGGCAGACAAGGTCTTCCTGGTATTCTCGCTCTGGGTTAACGTGTCATGAACCATTTTTCCAAACAAGGCGTAACTGTCATAGGGAGCATTCGTGAAAGAAGCCTTGAAGGGCTCTGAAAAAGTACAAAGGCGGTGCCAGGTGTGTCACCTGATGACGATGTCCGTCCCCACATCCCTTGAGGCACCCTTGGTAGCATGCGTGAGAAGCCTCATGGACGTATCTGAAACAGAAGTGAGGGTGGCCATACAGGAGGAGAAGACCTTTTCCTCTACCAACATGGACCCTGGGGCAGACTCAGCGAGCTCTTTGACCAGGGCCCTCTGCAGTCTGATCAATGTGCCAGGTAATTCAGTGCACATAAGGCAAAAGTGGCTGAAACTTAGGCCCCCTTCCTAAAATGATCCATCGCCCGAGACTTCCTGACTGGATGGTGGACCGAGGAGCTCTCCTGAGCCACCTCCTTAGTGGCCACCTCAACTACCACAGCATTGACTGGGGACCCCTTGGGACCAATGGAGCTTGTCAGACGGGGTGCTCAGAACCTTGTCTGTGTGCTAGGGGATGTGCTAAACTGTGTCCGGTCCTTCCATGAGCCCTCGTGGAGATAAGATCCACTAAAGGATCTGCAGGGGAACACCCAGGAGGTAGAATGTCTTGTGCCAAATGTCTCCAGGAATACTGACTCGTCAGGATTAGGATGAGGGTAGACCACCCACTGCATTGGTGAAGGACCTCCATGATGTCCCCACAAGAAACATCCTCTGGGGGTGATCAGGGAGAGTCCTCCCCTTCCTTCAAGTTGGTATCATCAATGAAAGAGACTCCAGCGGGGCGTCTAAGTGCCTCCTCTTGTACGTACTCTTCTGTGGGGGCTTCTTACGGGGAGGCACCGGGGAGCATTCGGAAGCTTCGGGGAGTTCCAGGATTGGAACCTCCTGGGGTGAACTGGCAGTAGGCTGTCCATGATGGGCAGGACGGAAGACTCCGGCACAGAAAAAGAGAGAGCCAGGGAAGAATCTGAGGATGAGTGTCTCAAGGGTCACGACGCAGCCAAAAGGACCCTCTCCACCACCTAGAACGCTGAAAGCGAGCAGACCCCTAAAGGCAGAATGGCTGTAGCAGAGCCTGGATCCGCCGCCCTTGGCACAGAGGGGGGAGATGGAGCCAAGCCTCCCAGCATTGCAGCCTCAAGGAGAAGGGATGACACCAAAAACCTCGAAGTTTATTTGGAGCAGACACTGAGGCTATGACTCAGTTGGTCCACTCCAAAAATGTCAGAGCGGAACCGCTCAAGGCAACAGTCAGCACTGAGGTACCAGGGGCCACTGACAGTGACCCAACACCCGGGGATCTCGGACCCAAGGACTCCAAAACCAAAATCTGAAACAGAAAAGGAGAGATGGGGAGAAAGGCAGACTGCATGTTCCAGCCCCGGCAGGGGATGGAGTAGGCAATACTCCCAGCTGAATCTGGGCCTGAAAGAAATTCATCATCCTGTCCACCTCGACTTTACTCCAAGTGGACTGGACTGAAGAGGCCACCGACCCTGGCCTAGAATGGCAGTGAACAGAGGTGGCAGCTGAGGGCTGCCAGAGAGGTCTCCAGCTCCGGGGAGAAGCATGGAGACCAGAGCCAAGGGGAACTCCAGCTTGGATCCAGGCAGGACTTACATGGGGGCTCGGCTGAGAAGAGTGGTCTGCAGACCTCTTCCTAGGCTGATCCTGCTCTTTGGTGTGGGCCTTCTCTCTGTTCCCAGGCTTCATAGTGGGAGGCTGTTACATGGGGGCTCGGCTGAGAATAGTGCTCTGCAGACCTCTTCCTAGGCTGATCCTGCTCTTTGGTGTGGGCCTTCTCTCTGTTCCCAGGCTTCATAGTGGGAGGCTGAGTCCCAGAAGCCAGGGTGGATGAAGTAGTAGTAGCCTCTACAGGAGGTGGGAGAAGGCTCTTTAAAATAAGCGTGTTCCTCCTGTCGATCTAAGTGCAGGGGTTGAAGCCCACACAGAGCAGGAGTAATCTAAATGGGAAACTCCCAAATAGACAATGCATAGAGGGTGGGCATCGGAGGGAGGTTGCTTATGCCCACACTCGTACTAAAGCCTGGCTTAGGTTATCAGCCATGTGAAAGGAAGGCCAAACACACACTCTCACACACGAAAAGTTTTTTTTTGGATAGAGACCGACGCCAACATGCACAAAGAGAAGGTATGGGGTAGAAAGACAGAACACTAGAGAAAGGAGAACAAAAAAAAACAAAGGCAACATTTGCGAACTATGAAGCTTGGAGCAGTGGAAACCTGTGCTGTTTGAATTGAGCTGCGAACGAGATCTGAGGGGAGGAGGGAGAGAGGTGCATTACAGGTAGGGGAGGAGCTTGGACTTTGGATCCGATGTGGGAATATACAGTCGACTTGGATCCATGCCGGAACAGGGTGCCTCAGGTTGAAAACCAAATGAAAACAACTCCAGGTCATAATTATAACCCTTCCTTAATACAGGCATTATGGGAGGTGTTTTTTGAATGTACAACAAAACATAACTCTCTATTAATGTATCCAGTTTGATAAGCCAAACTACTGCAGAAACACTTTACCCTATTTTTGAACTCATCAGTACAGCATAAATAAAAAGTTTAGCTATTTTCTGAAACACTTGGCTCATGAGAACCCTAATGTTTATCACACTAGGGTCAGGTCCCAAATATGTTCCAAACCACAAAGTCATAAAACAAATGTATATAGTACTAAACTAGAAAGACCATGGCAAAACAAGGTACCATATCTGGAAAAAAAATTAAAACCTCACATGATGCAAGTATTATGGAAAATATGCAAATTAGCCTTTAAGGATTTGAAAGTGCTTCACCACATTGGCTTTTGAAAGCACAGTGACAAGTCTTGAACGCATTCAGGCCAGTAATCCAGACTTGTCTTGTCTTTTAGTTAGCTCAGCTTGAGCTGCCTGATAGTTTGGGCACATGAAAGGTGCCCTGACACTTTGGAAGGTGGCCGGATATAACCCATACAGCTAAGGCTATTGTTGCAGTGATCAATGTAATGAACATATAAGCTTGTTCTTTTCAAATGAAAAGCTGCTAAGTGTCTGAGGCTCTCAAACATTGCCTACACACCAGAATGCAATTACAAGAAAAGAAAGTCACCTTTCTGCATTCAGGTGATTGCAGACCAAATAAGGAGCATATTTTTGCAAAGCAACTCTGTGAAGAGGTACTGCTAAACAAAATACAAATATTTACTCAGAATTAAAACTACATTACAACAGTATTAAAATATCACACTACAGCACTCACCTGCTCTCACTCCTCGGTACTGTGGTGTAGCAAACCTATCCCACTGGGATACAACAATGGCTATAATGCCCAAGACACAAATAACTATTAAGTAGATGAAACGAGGTTCAGGGCTGCAGTAGAATGAGTAGTAGAGCCAAGGGACAAAACTTCCCATGATTAGTAGTGCGATGCCTGAGTAGTCTAACCTGAAATTAAAAAGGCAATCATTAAACACGTGATTTAATATTCAGGAAGATGCAAGCTGTGTGTGTACCTGAAAATCTCTGTCCAAACTTAACACAACTGGCCACACGTACATGACATCACTCTGAACAATGACATGGAAATGCAGCATCTGAAAATTAGTGTTTAAACAGTAGGCCATCATAGCTTTGTGTATGCACAGGCTTAAGCATTATAATCACATGACTAAGTGCAGAAATTAATCTGGAGCAAGCTCAAAAGGAATTATAGGCAATGCCAAGTCATAAGATCCTAGTTTTCAAGAAATTTACATGCCAACATTTCTCTGTTGAAATGCAGCATCATATTTTCAGAGGTTTCTTTAATTCTGTAATGTGTACTGAATTAGTGTGAAAAGCAGTCATTTATCAAGGTTACTGGGCAAGTTAGGCCTCTACTGGGCCTTGAAGTTTTGATTCTTTGGTTTTAATACTTTCACTCTAGAACTGAAGTTCCTACCATTTTTTTAAAGAATGCAATGTAAGAAAGGATAGAGTATAATAGAAAACAGTGAAAAAAAAATTAAAAAGCTAAAAACTATGGTAGGTTTAGTTTACACAAACACGGTCCAAAAACTTGTCCATGGGAAAAAATAAAAAACTGCAAAGGGAGGTCAAGAAATATAACTGAATAGTGCAGCACTTTCAAAAACAGAACACTGAGGATTATGAAAGAAATATATCAACACATACAGAGAAAGTGTGTGTTATATAATTAGAGACTTGTGCTGCAAAAAGGCAGGGGAAACAGGGTAGGTTAATATTAAAGTTATAAGACATGTCAGAGTTAGATGAATGGGCTACATTATGTACAATGCTGCAAAAAGAAGACAAGAAATATAGTGCCACATTGTGCAATGTGAAAGAGAGACAATGTTAGGGTAAGACTGTCTTACAGAACTGTAAGAAGTACAGTGCAATGGGGGGGAAAGAGACAGAGAGAGAACAAGAGATACAACACAGCTAGAATAACCAGCAAAGCTGTCAAGTAAGACAGTCACAGCAAGAGTTATACCACAGAAAATGAAATAGATTCTTATGACTTTCGCCTGTACTATCTACAACACTGTAGATGCACCTGGGTACCCCTAAAAATAAGCACTTCTGCTCACCTGGTTTGAAATGGCTAAAACATACAGAGCCTCCAAGTGCACTGCACTGTGAAAGGCAGTAGGAATAGGGTATGCTTATACTAAAAGAAATGGAGTGTAGTAGATTAAAAAGCAAAAGGAGTTGGAGAAGAGTTAGGTTACTCAGAAGAAAAATGCTTTCATAAGGATGGAAAACAAGGAACTACTATATTTATTGCACAGCGCAGTGCAGTATTAGGATGAAAAACAAAAACACAGGCTGAAGCTGTGTGACAACGCCTTGCAATGCATTAAGCTTGCACGAAGAGAAAGGATTGGATTATGCAGGAAGAAACATGATGTGCTGTAAAGGTATATGGAACACAGTGATCCAGCTATCAACAATCTTATTGTCAGTAAAGCTGTTAAACCACAGCAACTTGACAGTAAAACCTGCCAAAAGACAACAATGGTGAAAAATGCCAATGCAGTCAGTAATACTGCAGACATGATCAGTTCAGTACAGACAGAAACATGAGTGTGTAGTTGTACGGAAGGGTGCAGACAAGGTACACTGGTACGGGGAACAGGATAACACTAGGAAGGATGCACATACATGTGCAGGGGTATAGCATTGTACTCTTCTATGTTTAACCTGTCCTTGGTGCCAGTGTGCCATGCCTGCATTCCACTGAAATGCCATACAGCTCTACAACAGTATATACAAGCACTCCTGATCTCTGCATTATGACTGCAAGCTGTGTGCAGTGCTATGCTTCACTATAGAATCCTTTGGCAGGAGCAGGTTTTTCCTTTTGAGTACTGGGGTTAAGCAACTTTTTTGGTGCAGAGCCTGTTGACAGCCAGATCACTGCACGTCAGGTATTTGGGAAATGTAATTGCTAAATCGAGTAAGCCCATCTCAACACTTTCTACAGACTACATAACATTTAATTATTCACATACGACTCCTCAGTTTCAGTGACTGATACTTAAAGGCAGTGCTGGGTTATGGGTTCACAGAACATAAAAATCCAAACAAACAAGAAAAAAACTGCTGAGCAATTTAGAAGGCATAGCACAGTTACTGAAGGCTACAGTAAAAGCCTTGCAATAAGGAACTGAACCAATACTTTTTTTTTTTGTTTAGAATGAGAAATTTACTCACTTGGAGAACATCCGTGAAACTGCTTCCGAATGACAGTAAACAGTGTGGAACAACCAGGAGAAACAAAGGCAAAGAATGGCTCCCAAGAAGAACATTCCAACTGCCACCTTTTCCTGCACTGGGGCCACAAAGGTGATATTTGGACGGAACATATAGAAAACTCCAAGGCACAGGAAAAATACACAGCCTGTAAAGGGAAGAAAAATCAATAATCAAATCAAGGACATGAATCCAAGCATGCAACCTACTTGAGCCTAAAAGGCACCCATTCTGCATGCCAGCAAACATGACCAACAGATAGATCTTGCATGCCATCCAACCAGTGGGCTCACAGAATAATAGAAAACCATGTCCAAAGGTAGGATAGAAGCATGTCACCCAATCAAGCTTAAGACTGGCTTTCCCAGCTTGTCAATTAATTAGACCCAACAGGCACTCTCTCAGCATGTCACCCAGCCATACTTGGAAGCCTGCTTGTGAGGCATTCAGATAGATAAAACCAAACATTAGCAATTGTAGACAGGACATATTTCACCCTTTTTCTGAGCTTGTCAGTACAGTATATGTCTTGCAGTATTTACTAAATGGTTTGCCTGTGTGACCTTTTTACCCTTTTCTAAAAACTGTTTTTGTAAATTATGGTCAAACAACCAACTTGTACTTTACCGACACTCAGAAAAAGGGTGAAACCTGGAAAAAAAAATGCAACTAGTGGAGTTTGGCTTTATCAGTCTGAATGCACCAGTAGAGATTATGTTCTTCTGAGTTCTGTCCTCCACATACTGCTGCCCTTCCATGAGGACTGTCATTAAGGTTGACAACACTTTGGCAAAACAGATTGTTGACACTTGTGAAAGACTGCTCCAGAGCTGGGATTGGGGAATGTCTTTTTTAGTAGTGTGCAATCTCACATTTAGAGTATGTAGCAAGAAAAAAAAAGATTGTTTTGAAGGTGCATGCTCCAAGGTGATTTCTTAAATCAAGAGCATTACAATGTCCACTTTTTTTTTCAATCAAGTTAAATCGACATTTGGGACTCTTCGCTCTTTGCTATTGATCTCCCTCTTGAATTCCCTAATCTTAACTTAGTGATGTACAGGGATGACTTTTGGTTACTGCAGTCCAATAAAAAAGTACAGTTATATATGAACTTACCATAAAAACAGATGTTCTACTGATCACTTTACAGTATTCCATACAAGTGGGTTATCACCTCTTGTGTCTATCCAGTATACAAAAGTTTACCCTTCTCTAGTTGTATGTCTAACGTGTTCTTGGCTCGTAAGCACTGAGGTATACAGGCAGACATATGAGTGCAGATCCTCAGACTATCTCCAAGTCTGAAGACACCTGAGAGGCTGACTGTTTGGATAGGAAGGGCCAATTGTGAAGTAGTAAGAAGCCGTATTGGTACTAGTATCCTGTCTACAGGACAGAAAAAGAAAGGCAGAGAGAGACAGATACATACAGAAAATACTGTAACCAATTTACAGTGAAAGGAGGGTGGGGAAAGTATATTGTAGGACAAACCGTTACAGTAAGTTCTTTCACAACTGTAGTATGTCCTGATTGAAATCATTGTTGCAGTGTTCAAAACAAATGGGTTATTCTCAGAGCTGAAGGGAACATAAGGAGAGTTTGACTAGTTGATAGAGAACTATACAAGAGGCTGGAGAGAGATGACCTAGCAAATGCAGCTCTGGACCTTGAAAGGCATCAATCCTCTAGTGCTTAGTGAAGGTGTGCACAGAAGACCAGGTAGCAGCTACTAATTTGGCCTTGGTATCCACTCCAATGTAGAAGGTCCAGGAGGATGCCACTGCCCTGGTAGAGATAGCTAGAGAGCATGATGGCATGGGTTTGCCATGCAGTGTGTAACAAATGGAAAATGGACTTAACAGATCCAACTTGCAATGGTTTGCCTAGCTTTGAGTTCATGAATAATAAACAGTTGATCAGACTTATGAACAGAATTGGTCTTGTCCAAATAAAAACCTCAGTGGTCTGTGAACAGAGAGAGTATAGGAGTCTTTCTCCCATGGTTTTGTGGCTTGGAGAAGAAAGCAGCTAGATTGATGGGCCTGGATGAGAGATAATTAATTCACTACTCTGGCATGAAGGCAGGGTCAACCCTCAGGCTCACCATGACCTTGTGAAAAATAAGGAAGGAAGGAATGGGCATGAGCGCCTATTGCTTAGACTCTCCTAGCTGAAGTGACAGAAGTAGAACGGTTTTCCAGCTTCAGAATTTGAGATTTACTGAAGCTGCTAGTTCAAAGGGAGGCAGAGTAAGCTTTTACAGAATAAAGTTGAGGTCTCAAGCAGAATAAAGTTGAGGTCTCAAGCAGGAGTACAGGCTTCCTAGGTGGCCTAAGATGCAGAACCCTTTAAGGAATTGGTTGATCTTCGGTCTGGACATAACAGGTGGGCTGAGGAGCAGACAGGCAAGATGGCTGACAGGTGAGCTTTGATGGAGGAGTAGGCTAGACCTGCATCCGTGAGCTCACATAGGTATTTTACAATGGAAGGCACCTCTGATTTGCTGGGGTCACTCACTATTACTCCTACACCACCAGAAAGAAAAAAAAATTCCATTTGGCTATGTAGGATTTTCAAGTGGTGGGTCTCCTTGCTTCTTGGAGAACCTTAAGTCTTCTGAAAACCGGTACCTGAAAGGAATCAGAACCCTATCATACACAAGCTTAGGTTTAGGAATGACAGTTTGGGATGTAGAATAACCCTTTCTACTGACTGAGTGAAGATCTGCCTTGTGTGGCTGTGTTTGCCCTTGGCTAGATGAAAAAGAGGGAACCAGTACTTTCTTAGTCAAGAAGGGGGTGACTACTAAGTGTTCTGGCTTTTTTTTTTTTTTTGGATCTTTAGTAGAATTTCAGGAACAAAAGGCAGTGGGGTAACGGTACAGAGGAACTGCCATGTCCAATGGAAAGAGAAAGTATCTGTCCTCCAGGCAAAGGGGAAGTTGCTTGTTGCTCACCAAGGTATAAAGATTTACCTGAGGTGCCCTCAATGGTGAAGGATGACCAGGAAGACTTGTCTGTTCAGGGGTCATTTGTGGGGAGATCTTAAAGCCCTGCTTAATATATCTGCCAACATACACTGGTGAGCAAGTACTTGCTTTGGTAGATGGCAAGGTCCCAGGCCCTCTCTGCTAGTCTGCACAGCTGGTATGACCTGGTGCCTCCTTGCGTATGCACCACATGGCAGTCATGTTGTGTGTGAATGCTCAAAGAGGACATGAATTCTAGATATGCAAGACCACCTGAACAGCTCTAATAAGGGGCCTCATCTCTGTCAAGTTGATGTGCTCCCTTGGAATTTTGGCTGTCATCTGTCCTGAACTCCATGGGTGCCAGTCAAGCTCCCAGGCCTCATATAAGGCATCTGTGTACATCTCGTGAAATGAGACTGCTGGGGAGAAGGGGAGTCCTGGGTTGAGCTTCACCTGACCCACCCACCATGACAGCTCTTTCCTGAGACAATGTATGAGGGTGATCACAGTGTCTAGAGGATGAGAATGTTGGAGCCCGAATGGTTTTGAGTACCACTGAATTTTCCTCATGCAATCTGGCTGGGGGGGGGGGGGGCACTGGGATAGTAGCTGCCATAAATTCTGGAGCTATTAATATTTCCCTGGCAAAGTATCTGATGAGGGAGGAAAGGCAGTGAAAATAAGCTATAATATTCTGCACTTTTTCCTGAGGCAAGCAAGTTTGCATGTTTCTGGTACCCATTCTGCAGACAAGAAACACTAGGTATTGCGTGGACCAGAGGGAGGATTTTTTGTAGTTGACTGTGAACCCCAGCTCCAGAAGGAGGCTGAGGATGAACTGGAGATGCTGTAGCAGGACCTGTAGTAAGGTAGCCTGGATTAGCAGATCATCTAAGTAGGGAAACATCTGAATTCTCTGAATTCGACAGAATGCCATCACTGCTGCTAGATGCCTTGTGAAATCTCCTGGGGGCTATGAAAAGCCCTAAAGGACAAAGCAGTAAAATGAAAGTGAGATGAACCAGAACAAAACCCAAGGAATCTTCTGCTGAACTGGTATATGGAGGTAGGCATCCTTTAGATCCAGGGATACAAGGTATGCCTGAGAAAGTGTGGAATGGCAGCAGAGAGTGCAGTGACAGCATTTTGAAGGTTAGCAATTTTAAGAAGGTGTTTAGCAGACAAAGGTTCAGTATGGGTCTCCACTGCCCTTCTTTTCTTGGAACTAGGAGTTTGGAGTAAAATCCCCTTCCTATGAATTCTATGGGCACTGGTTCTATAGTGCCTTGTGCCTGCAATTCCTGCAGTATGGGCTGTAGAAGATGGACTTTGTTGTAAAAGGGGGATGCCATTCAGAGGGGGGAGTTCTTTCCAGGTCATGGCATAATCCTTTTATAATGGAACTAGTCTGCAGTGATCTTTTCCTAACTTGTGACCGACTGAGGTAGCCTTTTGGAAAAGGGTAAGGGCATGACTGAGGGGTTGGGAGATGTTGATCTGTGACGGTCACAAAAAGATTTTTCCCCAAAAGGAATGTCTCCCAGATGTGGGATCCCACTGTGATTTCCCTGGGAATGTCTTTCTGGGAGCCTTCTTGTGTTTTTGAATTTGTCTGGGGTCACTTCTAACAAAAGAAGTGGGACTGGATGGGTCATTTCTCTAGCAACTAAACAGAGGTTAAGAATCTGTCTGCATTCTTTCATCGTCTTGCCTTGCTCTTGTAGGCCTTTAAAATAATTTGGCAACTTGTGGACCAAACAGATCCTTGTCTAAACGCTGGCTTTGAAATCTTCTGCCACGGACTAACTGCACAATCATGTATACTTGCGAATGACAGAGCCAGTGGCAGCTACTCTAGAAAAGGCTTCTACATCATCATAACATTTTACAGTGTGCTTAGCTACCAAAGCAGCCTGACTAAACAAGGACAACATTGGTTATTTGGCATCTGGCTCCTGTGAGTCCATTACTTTATTTAAGGAGTTGAGTATGCATAACAGGTACTTGGTCATCTGGGTTTGATAATCAATAGCCCTGAAGGCCAGAGTGTTAAGAGGTATTAACAGTTTTACCCACCTATCCACAGTCCTACTAGTCTTTGCATGAAGGAAGGGCACTGGTGTTGGGAGAAAGTTTTTAAGGTTTATCAGTGGAGTTTGCCACAGGATTCTTGTACAAGAACTTAAGTTAATCAGGAACTTCAGTCTAGTCTTTTGGAGAACGGCTGTAATCAGATGTAGCCAAGAAGACCAAAAAACATTCAAGAAAGCCTCCATACTGAAGATAAAGTTGAAGGGACCAGAGTGTCCATTTACAAGAGGTTGTAGTATTTTTTCTGGACATCTGTACTCTGTCTAGACTCCCGCTCAAAATGTTTCATCACATTTATAACACTCTCTCCAAATGAAGCTTCTTCAACAACAGAGTAATGAGAAATGGAGTCATCATCATAAGGGATTTGGCCAGGAGTGTATTTCAGGGGATTACGCCAAAAAATGATTCAAGTCAGAGGCATCTTCCTCTTCAGAAGATGAATCCGCATAATCTTTTGGGGTGTGGGCAGAAAGTGAAGGTTTCAGGACCATAATGGCCTTGAGCAGGCCTTGAGAAAAGTACATCCATTCCTTCTCCCTAGAGGGAGAAGTGGCATGCTTAGTCCTTTGTCTTTTCTTTGTGTGAA
>NC_056745.1:129352296-129384796 GCF_019279795.1 Protopterus annectens | reverse complement strand
TGATCTAGTTTGTCTGTTAGACCCGATTTACATCTTACTTGAAGCCTGTTAAATACCGTTAGCTGGCTGTAAGTGCAGCTGTTGGGCAACATGTTTGAAACCTGCCTCTTGGGCCTAGCTGTTACTGTGCAGGGAACCCACTTACCTGCTAAGCATGACGGGGCAACATACTTGGAAGCACAGCTGTTAGGTATGATTAGAAGTGTGACTTAGGTGTTTCACTGTTTTAAAGCAGGCCCATTATTTTAAAGCAATATTTCTTTCAACGATACGCTATATTTCATATTCATTTTGCATTTACTTCTCTGTAACCAAATGTCAAACTCAGTTTAATACAGGCTCTCTGGAAATTAGTACCAAATTAGTATCAAAAGTTTTTCCACTGAGGTTAACCATCTAACTGAATCTTACAAGTTAGCAAAGATGTTTATGGTCTAAATCCCAAGTGGAAGAGAGTTTCATGCTCTACCTACCCAAAGTCTAAAAAAATTATACATTGTTTTGGAACTCATATTTATATCACCAAGCTACTGTTACTACAGCCTTCATGTAACCAGACCAAGTGCAGCCACCAATGTTTCATTTTTTAAGATAAACACCTAAATGAAGTCTCATCTAAGCAGCCTATCCCGAAAAGAAAATAATTTTGCAGCCTTCAACTTCTTATATGAAAGTTGCCTCACTTTTAATATTTGCCAAGAGCATGTCTTTCAAATTCTTTCCAGCGGTTTAAGAGACGAAGGGTTATACATACAAACCAGTCCACAATACTCCATTGCAAGGCCAAATCCATGACTTTCAGTGGTATCAATACACCTTCTTCCCCAATACTGATGCTAAGCAAGATGTCGCTCATTATTTTGTAGCAAATCTAACTGTAACCATTACGTGGGTTTCAAAAGTTAGCTGGTCAATCAATACAGTCAAGTCTTTTACAATGCTAGGTTCTGGGGTCATATCTTGTTTAATAGAATAGGGTACTTGTTAGCAGTTACAAAATGGAAAACCTTTTAGTTATGTACTTACCATAACTTTAGATGTTTGGGATCCATCTCGCCTACATTCTGTACTGATGGGCTCGGAGCCGATCCCTCGGCTCCGACTCGGCACGCTATGCTATAGAGCGAAGCCTCTTCTCGGCTGAGCTATTTTCTATCCCAGGATGCACCACCACTAATCCCCCAGATCTTGTTTGTCCGCATTCATGCACACATACATAACTTGTTTATATAACATTGCCAGATGTTTCAAGATGAAACAGGATTCGGACCTTCTGATCTCTTCTGATCTCCAAGGAAGGGGGAAGGAGGGTGGGTTATTAGGAATGTAGGCGAGATGGATCCCAAACATCTAAAGTTATGGTAAGTACATAACTAAAAGATGTTATGTGATCCTATCTCGCCTACATTCTGTACTGATGGGACAGCGTCCCTAGAACCTAAATCCTAGGTGGCTCACTGGAAAACACTCCTGAGCACTGTGGAACCAAATGAAGCTCGCCCCCGAGATGCCACATCCAATTTGTAGTGAGAAATGAAAGTGTGCGGGGAAGACCACGTAGCCGCAGCACAAATGTCACTAATGGCAAGCTTAGAATGGAATGCTATTGAAGTAGCCATAACTCTTGTAGAGTGAGCTTTGACAGAGGTCGTAAGCTCTTTATTAGAAGAGGAATAAGCTCGAGTAATACAGTCCCTGATCCATTTGGCAATAGTGACCTTTGTGATGGCTTTGCCCAATTTATTATCCGAAAAGGATACAAACAATTGATCTGTTTTCCTTGTTTGTTTGGTCCTATCTAAATAAAAACGCAATTGCCTGTGGACATCTAATGTGTGGAATATGTATTCCGCTTTGAGTACTTTGGAAAGAAAACTGGAAGTTCTAATGACTGTTGTAGGCAAAAACTGGAACAAACCTTAGGGACAAAAGATGGATTTGGCCTGAGATACTCTATCTTTGTGAAAAACCAGGTACGGAGGTTTTACAGATAGGTTCATAGGTTCATAGGTTCATACTAGGCTATCTGCCCGAGGGCATTTACAAGCCTAGCCCATCGTTTTGTGGCTTTAGCCACCTTTTAGTGGGAACTATACCCATTATTTTTCTGTGCCTCTGTCGAGCAGTGACACTGAGGTAATCCTGGGGTATATCTGATCTCCCATCCATTGGTCAAGATTTCTCTTGAACAAGGCCAGCGAGTGCTCTGCCTCACATGTGGATTTTGTTCCACAGCATAGGGAGTCTTTGGGTGATGAATCTATCCCTCCAGCACGTCCTATTAATAGCCGTGTCAAGGTTTAAGTCTCCCGCCCTTGTGGCTCTGATGGATCTAGATTTTTGAGGTGAAGCATATTCATCAAATCTGGGTTTGACATGGCCTTGTATGTTAGGCAAAGGTCACCTCTGAGCCTGAATAGAGCTGGAGTTCTTTCAGTCGGGCAGCATAGGACAGATTTTGAGACCCTTTATCCTTTTGGTGAGGAACTTTTGTGGCCTCTCCAGCTGCTGCAAGTGTCGGGTCAGATACATTCGAATGGGGCATTGTACTCAATCATTGGTCTGATGAGTGATGAGTAAAGGGAGACTATGACCTCCTTGATCTAGATAATCCCTTCATGATAAGGTGGGCAATGTAGAAGGTCTTCCTAACTACTTTAGCTACATGGGTGTCGAATGACAGACTACTATCAACCTGGGTCCCCAGGTCCCTGATAACTTCTTCTGCTCAGTGGATTGCCACCTATTTGTTTTGGCATTTAACTTTAGGCCGTGGCTCTGGCACCAGTTATCCGCCCTTCTGAAGGATATCTGTGTGTTTGCAGTCATCTGCAAACTTTGTCCCTCCTGTGTTTGCTTGTTGCCAAACAAGAGTGGGCCCAGGACTGAGCCCTGTGGGACACCACTTGTGACAGGCTTTGAGTCTGACATGGCTGACCCTGTGGGTTCTGTCTTTGCAACCCATCTTGTGATGTATGGGTTGACATTTAAGCTGATGAGTTTTTCAATGATACCGAATGGGGTATTGTATCTAGCCAGATCGGTAGGCTCATCAATGGCTTTGGTGACTGTTTCAAAAGTCAACCAAGTTTAAAAGGCATGATCTGCCTTATTGGATCCAAAGTCTGCAAATTCCCTATGTCTTTATTTATGAGGTCCATTATGATCCTCTCCATGGCTTTGCAGATAAGGCTTGTCAAGCTAATGGGCCGGTAATTTCCAGGGTCGGTGGAGGCATGGTACCACAGTTGCAGTCAGAGGTAAGACTTTGATTAAACAGCTGTCCTAGCTGTGGGTTTAATTCCTCATTGAGTTCATGGAGCACACAGATAAAGCTTGAAGCTCTGAAACCCTTCTGGTAGAAGTAATCGCAACCAGAAAGGCAGTTTTCCACGATAGAAATCTCAAATCGCATGTTGCTGCTGGTTCGAAGGGGGAGGAAGTTAAGGCAAGTAACACCACATCGAGATCCCATGGAGGAGCAGGATGAGAAATTGGAGGTCGTAAAAGCGCAGCACCTTTCATGAAGGTCTTACACAATCTGTTGCTCATTAAAGGTGGGTTTATAGACTCGTGAAAATTGGAAATAGCTGCCAATTGAACCTTGATGGTAGAGACTGAAGAACCTTGATTGAATAGGGAAGTTAGAAATTTCAGGACTTCTGATACGGGAATAGTGATGGGATCCAGGCCCCGGAGTTGAGCCCAAATAGCAAATCTCTTCCATTTGCTAGAATACAATTTCTTAGTGGCAGACTTGTGGGCCGAAGATAAGATATGTACAACTTCCGGGTCTAAGGTATGATTCCTGACTATAGTCGGAAGAGGAGGAGCCAAGCTGTTAATTTCAAGGTGTGGAGGGACTGGTGGAGTAGTCCCGACTGATGAACTCATAGGTCTGGGATCTGATCCAGGAACCATGGACCGTCCAGTGCATATTTCCGAAGATAGGGGAACCATACCTGACGAGGCCTGTAAGGAGCAACTAAGATCCTTTTGCTCCCCAAGTGAGATGCCTTTTGGATCACTCTGGGAAGGAGGGGAACTGGGGGAAAAGCATATAGCAAGCCGGTGGGCCACGGATGGGCTAGTGCGTCCATAGGGCTCTCCCCCAGAGCCAGAGTGAGGGAGAAGAACTTTTTGCACTTCGCATTCAGCGGGGTTGCGAAGAGGTCGCAACAAGAATTCCCCATTTGCTGAAAATCTGATTTGCAACCGTAATGTTCAGAGACCACTCGTGTGGAGAGAGGATAGTTCTGCTCAGTCTGTCGGCTATCACATTGGCCTTGCCAGGGATATGAGTCGCCACTAGAAATCGTTTGGTCGATACTGCCCATTCCCAAACTCTCATGGCCTCTCTGCAAAGGGGGTAGGATCTGGTCCCTCCCTGCTTGTTCAGGTACCAGACTACTGACATGTTGTCAGAGTGAACGGCAATTACGCCCTGAGGGAGGTAATCGTGAAGGGCTTGTAGGGACAGAAACACCGCCCTCATTTCTAAGATGTTGATATGAAGTAGGGACTCTTCCGAATGCCATTTGCCTTGGACTGACCTGCCTAGGAATGCCCCCCCCCACCCCATCTGGGAGGCATCCGTAGTCAAAGTGGCCACAGGAGGAGGTGGAACAAAGGGTCGTCCCTGATCCAGGTTGGAGGGCACCAGCCACCAGCGAAGGTCCCGTTTGCAGGTTTCCGTGATCCATATGAGGTGACAGAGGGAGATCCTGAAAGGACCACTGTGTTGAAAGAAGCCACTGGAGAATTCTCATGTGCAACCTTGCTAGGGGAACTAGAAGAACCGTGGCGGACATAGATCCCAATAGCTGCAGGACCATTCTGGCTGGGGCTTTGGATCTTGGAAGTAAGACTCGAACTTCAGCCTGTATGGTTTGTATCCTTTCTGTAGGTAGATAGACCCGCATTCGGTTTGAATTTATCTCTACTCCGATGAATCTTATGCGTTGAGATGGCAGCAACACAGACTTTGGCCAATTGAAGGTGATTCCAAGGGAAGTGCCCAGTGATATTGTGGCTTGTAGGCTCCGCAATAGTAGATGCTTGGAGGTGGCAGTTAGGAGCCAGTCGTCTAGATACGGAAACACCTGGAATCCTAGACTTCTCAGGTGAGCAGTCACGACCGCCAAACATTTGGTGAACACCCTGGGGGCTGTGGTGAGACCAAAGGGCAGCGCGCGGAACTGAAAATGACCGTCTCCTAGGCTGAAGCGCAGATGTCTCCTGGACGCTTGATGTACCATATGGTAATAAGCGTCCTTGAGATCTATGGAGCACATCCAAACACCTTTCTCCAGCAGTGGGAGAATGGATTGTAGGGTGACCATTCGGAACTTGGACTTTTTGACTGAATGATTTAGAATGCTGAGATCCAAAATGGGCCTCAAGTCCCCGGTCTTTTTTGGCACCAAAAAGAATCTTGAGTAAGTCCCTAATCCGATCTGGTCTGCAGGGACCAGTTGGATGACTCCTTTTTGAAGCAGCTTTGAAACTTCTAGGGCTGCAATTTCCCGTTGACTGGGTGGCGGGTCCGGGATTTTTTTGGACTGAGGTGGAGAGTGAGAAAAAGGGATGGCGTAACCTCCGGCGATAATTCGAAGCACCCATCGGTCCTGAGTGATACCTTCCCAGGCTTTTAGGTGCCTCGAAAAACGACCCCTGACTGGCTCCGGAGCTGCACAGTCGGGCAATCAGTCAGGGACTGTGAAAGGCTGAAGAGCCACGAAAGGATTCGCGGTCTCCAGTGTTGCGGGGGCCTCTGCGACGGCGTCTTCCAGAAAAATTTCCCCCTGCTCTGCCTCTAGAAGGGGGATCGTCCTGCTGTGAGGGATAAGACTTCTGAGATCTACAGAACCACATTTTCCCTCCTCTTTTAGCCTTGGGGTAAGGCCGAAAGGGAGTGGAAAATCGTGCCCCTACGGCAGTCAAAGTCTTACCTTCTTGCTCGCAGCGGGTCAATGTGTCCTTTACCTTGGGCCCAAACAAAGAGAACCCATCAAAGGGGGCGTTGGCAAAGGAAGACTTGAAAGGCTTCCGCAAAATGACACAGGCGGAGCCAGGCTTGCCTCCGTAGAGCAATACCTGTACCCATGCTCTACTCTTCGGCCGCATAAGAAATGAGCCTCATGGACGAGTTTGATATGGATGACAGCGTAGCCAACTGAGAGCCAACCGTCTGGGCCAGCTGCTCAGGTAGGTTACCCAAGAGGGCATCTGAAAGCTCCTTGATCAGATCCCTCTGAAACCTGGTGAAGTGCGTTAGATAGTTCATGGACCTTAAAGTAAAGGCCGATGAACTTAGGGTGCGCTTACCGTACCAATCCATGCTCCTAGACTCCTTATTAGGAGGATGGACGGACGTCGAAGCCTCTGCTACATCTTGCTGGGTAGCAGATGCCACCACCAAGGCATCTACAGCCACACCTTTCGTCAAAAACTCCTTTTCTGGGGGTGCTGACAGGAACTTGTTTGGGCGAGCAGGCACCGGTTCCACAGAGTCTGGGTGTTCCCACGCCCTTCGACAGATCAAATCTAGAAGCTCGAAGGGCGGAGACACCCAGGAGGCGGAGGGCTGAGCCCCGAAGGCCTTAAGGAACACCGACTCGTCAGCAGAAGGGGGATTTGATTGCCAGCCGCCTCGTTGTTTGAGGGCTTCCAGGATGTCTGCAAAGGAGACCATCTGAGGACGACTTAGGGGGCCCCTCTGCATCATCAAGATCAGTGTCTGACGTGAGAGACTCATCGGGGGAGTCAACGTGCTTCCTCTTGCACGATCTCTTCCTTGGAGGTTCCTCCGAAGAAGCTTCAGAGGGACCTCCAGGAGGGGGGCCCCCAGTGGGGGTGACCTCAGGCCCCGGGGCTCCGTTGTCTAAGGACAGGGGGACTGCCAAAGACCCAGTCTCCGTATGCAGGGAAGGTGCTGGGGAGACCGTGGAGGTAGCCAAAGAGGATTTGGCTAAAGCACTCCTCATGGCCCTGAAGGCCGGACCACCAGAATCCTGGGAAGGTCCCACCTCCGTGGCCACAACAGTAGATGGTGCCCCCGCAGCCGACGCACCGAGAGGAAGGCCTGGGACCGAAAACATCAGCCCCGAAGCGTCCCCCCCGGGGCCGACAGAGGAGGTCCGCGTACCGAACTCAGACTCGAGAGCCGGGGTTGGAGTAAGGGTCGGGCCCGACCCGAAAACCTCCCTCGGCTCCACCAGCACCGGCTTCAATGGTGCCGAGGCTGTTGGAGGAGGAACCATAACTACAGGGTGGACCATCGGCTCCGAAGCCGAATGGGCTGGAGCCGAAACTAACTTCTGGAACACAGGAGACTGGAAGAGTCTTAGGAGCACCCTGTCGATGTCCAAATCAGACATCTTGGAGGATCTAGATGAGACCGATCGGTCCGAACCGACTTCTCCATCGGCTCCAAAGGACTGGGGGACCGGCTCCGAATGGACTCGACCAATCGGTTCGAGGAGATCCCAAAACAATTTCCCTCGGTGCCGAGGAGGGCTTCAGCGCCGAAGGGGAAGAGTCTGAGCCGGCAACCCTCATCAGCTCCAAAATCAGTGGAGCCGATGAAGGTGACCCGCCTCTCGACGCCCCAGTCCTCGGCTCCGAAACCAGAGGAGTCGAGACTGGAGGCATCGAGGCAGACCGTTCCGCCCTCGGCTCCGAAGTCCGTGGAGCCGATGGAGAAGCCTGCCTAGGTTTCTTAGCAGTCGGTTCCGACGGACTGGTCGGAGCTGACGCTTTTTTCTTCTTGGTAGGAGAGGAAGAGGAAGATAGGGCCTCCTCGAAGGAGGGTTTAATCAGCCCTTTCAATATTAATTTATTCTTCCTCTCTTGGAGGATTCTAGAAGAAAAGGCATGACACACGCTACAGGACTCCTGTAGGTGCTTGGCGCCTAAACAATATACGCACGAGGAGTGGTCATCGGTTATAGACATTTTATAACCGCACCTCGTGCACTTTTTAAACCCAGAGGGTCTATGTTCTTTTGACATACTGACTAACAACAGACACTAAAACAACAAGTTAAAGTAGCAGAATCTGTTCAGTAATGAAGATTTTACCACAATACAAAAAATTTTAACCAACTTTTTTTTTTTTTTTTAACGAGAGGATACAGTACAATATCAGGAAAAACAAATACTGAAAAGGAGGGCCAAGACCCTCTAACTTAAACAGGTACTTGACCTCCTGAAAAAAACAAAGACACTAGTTAAAGAATAGGGGAAGGCCCCTCTAACTTAAACGGGAAACCTTTCCCTTAATCAAACACAATTTTCCACAACAAATGTCAGCAAAACACACTCGTACAACAATAGCTGTTAAAACAGCTTTTTAGGTAAGAATAACAAAATTCCTGACAGGAAACTTTGAAGAAAAATAGAAGTTATGTTCTTACCATAACGTTCCATGTTAGTTGTCTTCTTCTCGCCTTCTTCTTGCTGGATGGGTTCGGAGCCGACCTCGGCTCCGACTCAGCCACTCTAAAAGCTCGAGAGTTGGTTCCACCGGCTCGAGGCTCCCCCTATATCCCACAATGCTAGGTGTGAGTTACCTCAGACCTCGTTTGTAAGCTAGGCCCAGCCTATAATAGTAGTAGAATAACTAGTAACAAAGTCCACCTCTATAAACAAGGGAGAAGAGAAGGGTGACCTACATCCTGATCCAGGAAATATGCACAGCAGAGCATATACCTAAAGTACAGAGGTGGTAGAAAGAGGTCACAATCAAAACTCCTCTAGGTCTGTCCAGGCCAGGGGGAAGGAGGGTGGGACGCAAGAAGAAGAAGAAGACAACTAACATGGAACGTTATGGTAAGAACATAACTTCTATATGTTAAGTTGTCTATCTCGCCTTCATTCTTGCTGGATGGGACCGCGTCCCTAGCACCTTGTCCCGGGTGGCCTAACGGAACAGACTCTTGAGAACAGTGGAACCAAAGTTAGCTCTATGTCTAGAGGCTAAATCCAGCTTATAATGAGAAATGAAAGTGTGAGGAGTAGCCCAAGTAGCCGCTGCACAAATGGTGTCAATAGGCAGTCTATCTTGGAAGGCTATAGAAGTAGCCAAAGCTCTGGTAGAATGGGCTTTAGGTTTGCTAGGCAGCTTTTGGTGTCTAATTTCATAAACAAGGGAGATCAGAGATGTTAGCCATCTGGATAATGATACCTTTGAAACTGAAAGTCCCTTTCTGCCTTCTGCATAAGAGACGAACAGCTGGTCAGATTTTCTGAATTGTTTTGTTCTATCCAAATAGTACCTTAACTGACGATGAACATCTAGCCAATGCAATCTTTGTTCAGATCTGTTAGAATATTCTGGAAAAAACACCGGGAGGTCAATGCTCTGATTTAGGTTAGCCGAGGAGGCTATTTTTGGTAAAAAGGACGGGTTGGTTCGTAAAGATACTCTGTCCTTATGGAACAACAGATAAGGAGGTCGACAGCTGAATGCATGAAGTTCTGAAACTCTTCTAGCTGAAGTAATAGCTACTAGAAAGAGAGTCTTCCATGATAGTAATTTTAAAGAACAGGAAGCTGCAGGTTCAAAAGGAGAGAGAATTAAAGAACTGAGAACTAAATTTAGGTCCCAAGGAGGAGGAGGATTTCTTACCGGAGGTCTGAGTAGAAAAACTCCTTTCAAAAAAGCTTTGCAAAGCTTGTGGGACATGATGGCAGAATCTGAAATGCCCACATGAAAGTTAGAAATAGCTGCCAATTGAACTTTAAGAGTAGAAGGAGATGAACCTGCATGGAAGAGTTCAGCTAGGAAATCAAGGACCATTTGGATGGAAGCAGTGAAAGGATCTATGTCCCTTCCTTGAGCCCAATAGGCAAACGTTTCCACTTACTCAAATAAATCTTTCGAGTGGAAGATTTATGGGAAGCTATCAAAATATCTCTAACAGAGTGAGATATTTGAGGAAGCCTGGCTAAGGTTGGAATTGGAGGAACCAAGCAGTGAGGTTCAGGAGGGAAGGGAGCGATGAAACTGACCCGACTGATGGATCAAAAGATCTGGAACTAGGTCCAGATGCCAAGGTCGCTCCAACAGAAACTGATGTAGAAAGGGGAACCAAAGCTGTCGAGGCCAGTGCAGAGCAATGAGCATCAATGACGCCTTCTGAGCGATTCCTTTCTGTATCTCTTGAGAGATTAGTGGGAAGGGGAAATGCATACAGAAGTCCCGGGGCCAAACTTGGACTAGAGCGTCTCTGCTGGGTTGGCCTGGTAGCGGAAAAGGGTGAAAAAATCTCTGCACTTGCTGTTTTGGGGAGTAGCAAAAGGTCGCAGCAAGGCTGGCCCCACTTGAGAAAAATTTCTCTCACAACAGAGTCTTTCAGAGACCACTCGTGAGGCATGAGGATAGCTCTGCTCAACTTGTCCGCGATTTGATAGGACTTCCCGGGGATGTGCGTTGCTATCAGAAAACGCTGAGAAGAAATCGCCCATTGCCACAGTCTGAGTGCTTCTTGACACAGGGGGTAGGACCTGGTTCCACCTTGTTTGTTGATATACCACACTACAGACATATTGTCCGTCTGGATTGCTATCGTTCCCAAGGGAAGAGAGTCTTGAAGGGCTTGCAACGCTAAAAGCACTGCTCTCATCTCTAGAACATTTATGTGCAAGTGGCATTCGTCTGGTTGCCATGTGCCCTGGACAGTTCTGCCCTGATAATGCCCCCCCCACCCGATCAGGGAGGCGTCCGTTGTCAGAGTAGCAACCGGAGGAAGGAACAAAGGGTCTTCCCAAAATTAGCTGAGGGGAAGACATCCACCACAGAAGATGATTTCTGCATGTTTGCGTGATCATAATGGTGTGAGACATTGGAAGTTGCTGGTACGACCATTGCGTGAAGAGCATCCATTGAAGGATTCTCATGTGGAATCTGGCTAATGGAAGCAGAGGTATGGCAGCCATAATCCCCAACACTTTCAGAACTAGCCTGGCTTTGATTCTGTTGCTGCTGAAAAGGAGCGAGACTATTTTGTGTATGTCTGTTATTCTCTGATCTGTTAGTCTCGCAGACATGTTGACTGTGTCTAGATTTGCACCTATGAAGGTAATAGTACGACAAGGCGACAAAACAGACTTTTCGAAATTTATTGAAATGCCTAAATTTCGACAAGTGCGAAAGGTGTAGTCCCTGGCCATTAGAAGAAGATGCTTGGTGGGAGCTGTGAGGAGCCAGTCGTCCAAATATGGAAACACCTGGAATCCTTGTCTCAGGTGAGAAGCTACCACTGCCATGCATTTGGTAAACACCCGGGGGGCAGTGGTGAGACCAAAGGGCAGGGCCCTGAATTGAAAATGACTGGTTCCCAGCCTGAAGAGGAGGAATCTTCTGGAGCGTCTTTTCATTTTTATGTGATAGTACGCATCCTGAAGATCTATAGAGCACATCCAGCTTCCCTTTCCCAAAAGGGGAAGGATGGACTGCAGCGTGACCATCCGAAATCTTGTTTTCTTGACTGACTTGTTTAAGATACTGAGATCCAAAATTGGTCTCCAGTTCCCTGTTTTCTTTGGAACTAAAAAGAACCTGGAGTAGATTCCGGATCCTTGCTGGTCTGCTGGAACTGGCTGAATTGCTGTTTTTGCAAGCAGCTTTGAAATTTCCAAAGCTGCAAGACCCCTTTGAGCGGGTGGAACATCTGGAAGGGATTTTTTTGATTGGTTTGGAATGCGATAGAAGGGAATGGAATAGCCTTCGGAAATGATGGACTGTACCCATTTGTCTTGAGTCAGGGATAGCCAGGCTTTTGGGTACAGTGACAATCTTCCCCCGACTGCCTCCGAAGGTAGGCAGTCGGGCAACACCTCAGGGATGCTGAAAAGGCTTATCAGAGAAGACTTCCCGATTGCCCTGGTTTTGCGGACCCCCCCTGCCTCTAGGCGGCGTCTACCATTATTGTTCCCCCCTCTGCCTCTGGCGGGGAACCGACTTTGTGCGTCAGGCGAAGTCCCTTGAGATTGTTTGCGGAACCACATTTTCCCACTTTTCTGGCCTTTGGGGTAAGGCCTAGAAGGAGTAGAAAAACGGACTCCGACGGCAGAAAGAGTCTTTCCATCTCTCTCGCACCTAGTCAAAGTTTCTTTCACTTGAGGACCAAAAAGAGATGATCCATCAAACGGGGAATTAGTGAAAGACGTTTTAAAGGGTCCGAAGTTGCATAACCGCATCCAGGCGTGCCTGCGTAAGGCCACACCTGTCCCTGCGGCCCTGCTCGCTCCATCAGCTGCATAAGAAAGTAGGCGTATGGAGGAGTTAGCTATGGAGTTCAGGGTAGCCAGCTGAGTGTTCATCTTGTCCTGAAAACCCGCAGCTGTAGGATCCTTCAACATATCACTCGCTTCCTTGATCAAGTCCCTTTGAAGATGAGTAAAATGGCATAGGTAGTTCAGCGAACGCATTGTAAAGGTCGCTGACGAGAACATCCGCTTCCCGTACCTGTCCATAGACCTGGATTCCTTGTTAGGTGGATGGACAGGCACCGAAGGATCAGCTAGTTCCTTCTTGGTGGCAGCAGCTACCACCATAGCATCCACAGAAACACCTTTTGTGAGAAATTGCTTGTCAGTTGGTGCTGTTATAAATTTGGAGGGTTTCCTGGGGTAGTGACCACTGAATTAGGAGCCGCCCAGGCCTTGTTTGCAACTCCCTGCATGAGGGGACCAAAGGGGGACACCCAGGAGGTGGAAGGGCGAGAGCCAACACCTCAAGATACACAGATTCATCCTCCGAAGGGTTAAGGGATGGCCAATTTCCCCTCTGTTTCAGGATCTCTAGAATGTCTGCGAAAGAGACATCTTCAGAAGGGGAACGGGGAACCCTCGAATCCTCTAAATCTGTGTCAGAGGTGACAGACTCAGGTGAGTCTAAGTGCTTCCTCTTACACTTTCTCTTCCTAGGGGCTCCCTGCCAATTCAGGAGAGGCCTCGGAAGAGGATGAGATCCCCACAGGGGATTCTTGAGGAGCTTGCTCTCTGCGGTCTGGGATGAGGGAGTGAGTCGACATAACCAAAGGCACTGAAGTGGGAGGGGCGGACGGAGCCGACTGTGGAGTGGAACAAGGTTCCAACACACTCCGCATGACCTCGAATGCACCCCTGTCAGGCAGAGCCAGAGGTCCCCGCTCCGAGAAGCTGAGAACCTCCCTCGGCACCGACAGAGATGGCTCCGAGGCCGATGTCGGAGCCGAACTCACCAGCGCCGAAGCACCGAGAGGAAGAGGGGGGTCGGACAAGGGTCCGATGCCACTCACCCCCTCGGAGCCGACGAGGGAAGCCCGGCACCGAGATTCTTCAAAGGAAGAAATCGGAGCCGACGACGGAGCTGAAGACAAATGTATCTGCTCTGATGCTACCACAGTCTCGGTTCCGAGACGCCCCGGCTCCGAGCTCAAAGGAGTCGGAGGAGGAATATTTATTGGAACAAGCTGAGGCATCGACTGATGAGTCGGACTCTGGAACATTTGGGCCAGTGCCTCGGACTTCAAAAGTCTACTCACTACCCTCTGGAGGTCGTGATCTGAGAGCCTCGATGACCTGGAGGAGTGAGATCTATGGCTCCGTTCAGACAGCAGGGGAGACGCTGGAGCCGAATGAACGGAGCCAAGGGACGGTGACCTCGATCTCTTTCTAGATGTCGGCTCCGATGGTATGATCGGAGCCGACCTATGACTCTCTAATGCCACTGAAACAGCAGTCAAGGACTCATCGGCTCCAGCCGGAGCCGATGAAGCAGTAGGCTTCGAAGCCTTAGGCCTCGACTCTGAAGCTGGAGCCGAGGTCTTAGAAGCCTTGGAAGGTTTCCCAGAAGACACAGGAAGGGAACCTTCAGGCTTAATTAAACCCCTCAAAATGAGTTTATTTTTTCTCTCCTGCAGGACTCTAGGGCTGAAGCCATGGCATACAGCACAAGAGTCCTGCAGGTGTAAAGGTCCCAGGCAGTACACACAAGAAGTGTGACCGTCTGTCAGAGACATTTTCTGACAGCACGAGTCACACTTCTTGAAGCCTGAGACCTTTGTATCCTTGGACATACTCAAGGAACCGAAGTGTAATCACACACAAAAACACACACACACAGATTACACTGATAGGAATAAAAGGGAATATTTAAAACTAAAGGTAAGTTAATAAAAATCCCCAAGTAAAACACATACACACTTCTAAGGAAGGGAAGGAAGTGCCCGAAGGCCTTAGGGAAGAACAAAGTGTTCTTAATAAAAGGAGGGGGCTGGATAAAGATAGTAAGGGATAAACAAGTCCACTACACTAAGTGGGAAAGAATTTTACACTAAACTAGCCTAAGTTTAAAGAATTTAAACTAGTCTAAACTTTCACTAACCTGGAGCCGGTAGAAAACACACCTCGATCGCTGTAGCGGCAAACGAGATCTGAGGTAACTCACGCCTAGCATTGTGGGATATAGGGGGAGCCTCGAGCCGGTGGAACCAACTCTCGAGCTTTTAGAGTGGCCGAGTCGGAGCCGAGGTCAGCTCCGAACCCATCCAGCAAGAATGAAGGCGAGATAGACAACTTAACATCAGTACTTGGCTCAGCCAAGTTTGAGACCACGTCCTAGCTTGTAAGCGGCAAGCGAGATCTGGGGGATTAGTGGTGGTGCATTCTGGGATAGAAAATAGCTCAGCCAATAAGAGGCTTCGCTCTATAGCATAGCGTGCAGAGTCGGAGCCGAGGGATCGGCTCCGAGCCCATCAGTACAGAATGTAGGCGAGATAGGATCACATAACATATTACATTTTGCAATATTAGAAAATACTCTATTGGTATTCAACCATTTACAAAGGAAATGCAAAAAAACTGCATGTGTCCTTAAGCAAGAAATTTTCATGATTGCCCTTACTTTAGTATCAGCATATTTACTTTCCAAATTGAAAAGATGTCATAAATAAGCCAAAAAGAATGGGCCCAGAACACAGCCCTGTGGAACACTAGTATTAACTAGCTTACACTGTGGAATACTGTTCTGAGCTCTAATCCTACATCCTCTTACTTCCAAGTCAGAATTGTACCCATTTAACGATGCACCATCTTGCCCTTGAATCATTCAAATGGCCAGAATTATCTACTTCTACCCCAACTTCACATTACACACACCAACTTGAATAACCCCCTCTCTTCCTGCCCTTCCATCGCCAACTTCGTCTCCTACTACAACCCCCATAGTCACCTTCGCAATTCCAGCAAGTACCTCCTTGACATGTATAAAACCAATAAAAATACAGGAAAGTCCCTCCATAAATACTCTGTTGCACCTGCTTGGAACTCACTCCCTCAAAACATAAAAAGCATTCATCAAAAACACCTGCTCAAAAAAGAACTTACATTTTTTCTTCAGAATACATGGTCCTGCCATTATCTAACCCCCACTTGATCTAGCCTCTTCTCAACTTTAACTCCTTTTCCCTATTCTACTTTTTACATCCTTGTACTTGCCTCATATACCTTACACCTCCCTCTCCCCTCACTTCCAAAGCATATATATCTTTATTTAAAACATTTTGAATGGTTAATCTATTTGTATGCACTTCATGTGTGATATTCTACAGACCTGTCAATTGTCTTTAACCTATTCTTATGTACAGATATTCTCTGTTGATTTTCTTATGTTTCATGGTGGTTTTAATTTTTTACTCTTATTTTTATTTCTGATTTGATTTTTATTGTAAAAATATGTAAGTAAACTCTTGGTTAACCAGCACCCATGGGGATTAGTAGATGCCGGATATAAAGAAGTTATGTCCTACCATAATGTTCCATCTGCGGTGTTCATCTTCTTTCATTCATCACGGATGGGTTCGGTTCAGAGCCCTCGGAACCAAGTCGGCCTATTACCAAGCTCGCGCCAGCCACAAAAACTCACAAGCTAAGTCTCTACCCAGAATGCCCTTCTCCCGGTTACCTCAGATCAAGTTTGCTAAGAAAGGAAGTAAAGCAGAGGCCACTTCTATGCAAGTACCCTAGTGTACCACTCAGACCCAAAGCATCCACCAGGAGCCTTTGGAAGGGGAAAGAGGGTGGGAAGTGATGAATGAAAGAAGATGAACACAGATGGAACGTTATGGTAAGACATTACTTCTTTAGCTGCTGATGTTAATCTTCTTTCCATTCATCACTGATGGGGCAGAATCCCAAGCTACCTTGAGGTCCATGGGCGGCCCTTATGGAAGAACATTCCTGAGTACCATTGAGCTGAAGGCAGTTCTCCCCCTGGAGATCTGGTTCAATCTGTAATGATTGATAAAGTTATGAGGCTTAGCCAAAGTAGCGTCTGCGCAGATGTTTTCCATGGATGCCCTATAAATGCAATGCTATAGAAGTTGCCATAGATCTAGTGGAGTGGGCTTTAACTTTTGGCATGGATTCATAATGGAGGGAAAAATGACACGTATGTAGTCCCTTAGCCATTTTGATAATGCAATCTTGGAAACAGCCTCTCACATTAATTTGGTCCAGAGAAGGAGATGAAAAGCTGTTCAGATTTATGGATAGGTTTGGTCCTGTCTAGGTAAAACCTTAATTGTCTCTGTATGTCTAAGGTGTGAAGGCAATACTCTCCACTATTGGCAAAATTCGGAAAGAACACAGGTAGATCAATGGACTGGTTAACAGAGAATTCAGAAACCACTTTGGGAAGAAAGGATGGGTTCATTCGAAGTGACACACCGTCTTTGTGAAAGACCAGGTAGGGCTTCTTGATATACAATGCCTGCAGCTCCGAGACTCTCCTGGCAGAGGTAATGGCTAAGAGGAACAGAGATTTCCAAGACAAAAACGTTAGGTCACACTTAGCCGCACATTCAAAGGGCTTTTGAGTCAAATACTGGAGGACTAAAGTGAGGTTCCAAGGTACTACGGGCTGTCTGAGAGGAGGCCTGAAATGAGGTCCCTTTGAGGAAAGCCTTGTAAAGGCGTAACGAAACAAGAGGGGTACCATCTATACCATTGTGGAAGTTGGAAACTGCCGCTAGATGTACAGGAACTGTAGAGGCAGAAGCTCCTTTATCAAAAAACGTAGCCAAATGTTGAAGTACTGCAGTAACTGGAGCCAAATATGGGTCTAACATGTTATCCTTGGACCAAATGGAAAACTCTTCCATTTATCCTGATATAGGCTTCTGGTGGATGGCTTGTGAGAGGCCAGAATGATGTCTCGAACAGGTGAGGAGAGGTTAGCCTGCCTGGCGACTAGCAGAAGTGGAGAAACCAAGCTGTCAGCTTGAGAGTGGACAGGTTCGGGTGACTCGACCCTTGGGGGTTAGTGATCAGATCTGGTAGAGGGTCCAGAATCCATGGCGGGAATACTGGGTGAGGCCGAAGAAAGGGGAAACAAACTTGTCGAGGCCAAAATGGGGCTATGAGGATCACCTTGCATCTCAACTGAAAAGCTTTCTTTAGAAATTGTGGGATCAGAGGAATGGGAGGATAGGCGTAGAGAAGTCCCGCGGGCCAATCGTGGATCAGAGCTTCCTTCTGCGACTGCCCTACTTCCCTCACAGGGGGAAAGTAGCTGATGCACTTGGTCTTTGATGGGGAGACGAAAAGATCGCAGCAAGGCTGGCCCCAGTGGCTGAAGATTACAGACACCACCTCAGGGTTGAGGGACCACTCATGTGGCATGAGGATGCAGCTGCTCAGTTTGTCTGCAATCACACTGGAGCTCCCTGGGATATGCGTTTCTATCAAAGCGGTTGGAAGCCATCGCCCACTGCCAGATTCTCATAGCTTCTCGACAAAGGGGGGGAAGACTTGGTTCCTCCTTGCTTGCTGATATACCAGACCACTGACATATTGTCCGATTGGATTGCAACTGTCCCGGAGGAGAGAGCCGCATGGAATGCCTGCAAAGCTAACAGCATGGCCCTCAGTTCTAGAACATTAATATACAGGTAGGTCTCAGAGGTGGACCATGTGCCTTGGACAGCCTTTACTGGAAAATGCCCCCCCCACCCCCCACCCAATCAGGGAAGCATCCTGGTCACAATGGCTGTGGGCTGGGAGGGTTGAAAATGTCGGCTCCAAAGATCTTTGTCTGGCGTCATCCACCAAAGCAAGTCCTCCTTTTGAGAGTTATTCAAATCTTGTAATCCAGGGGATGACAGTTTGGGAACCACTGACACAGAAGGAGTCACTGCAGAATTCGCATATGTAGCTTTGCTAGAGGCACTATTGGAATTGATGGAGCCATAGAACCCAAAGCTTGCAAAACTTGTATTGCAGGGGCTAATGTTTGAAAAAGAATCACTCGGATTTGAAGCCTCAATCAGTGGAGTCTGAAGAGGGAGTGATACCAGACAGGATATAGTACTGAACACTGCTCCAATGAAGTCTCTTTGTTGTGTAGGGATAAGATTTGAATTCTCCCAATGTATTGTTATTCCCAACAATTTTGGGAGAGAGAGCATGTTGTAGGGCAGTTACCAGAAGATGCTTGGTGGAGGTGGTAGGGAGACGGTCATCTAGATATGGAAACACTGAATCCTTTTAGTCTCAAGTGAGCTGTTACTACTGCCATACACTTTGTGAACACTCTGGGGGCTGTAGAGAGAGACCAAATGGCAAGGTACGGAATTGCCTCCTAGCTGGAAGCGAAGCAGACTCCTGGAGCGTTTGTCCATCTTGATGTGGTAATACACATCCCAGAAATCTACAGAGCACATCCAATCGCCTTCTCTTATAAAGGGAAGGATGGACTGAATCATGACCATCCAGAATTTGGTTTGGGTGACAGACTTGTTTAAGCTGCTGAGATCCAAAATGGTTCTCCAGCCCCCTGTGTTTTTTGGTACCAAAAAGAATCTAGAGTAAAATCTGGATCCACACTGGTCTGGTGGGACTGGTTGGATGACTCAGACAGCTTTATAATCTCTGAAGCTACTGCTTCCCTTTGACTGGGTGGCAAATCGGGAAGTTTTCTTGGAAAATTTGGTTGACAAGAAAGGGGAATGGTGTAACCTCTGGTAATAATCTTCTGCACCCAAGGACCGGTAGTGATAAAGTGATAGGCAGCTTGGTGCAGAGAGAAACGACCCCAGACTGCTTCCAGAGGTAAGCAATTGGGCTGCCCCTCAGGAGCACTGATAAGGCTGCCCAGAGAGAGTGTCCCTGGAGCCTTGGTTGCGTGGACCCCCCTCTGCCTCTATAGTGGCGTCTTCCAGAGTTGTTACCCCCGCCACTGGGAGTATCACCACATGTAGCACAGAAAGGACCTTGAGATTTCTTATGCCACATTTTCTCACTCCTCTGATTCCTGGAGAAGGTACGTTGAGGGTTGAGAAAATCGTAGGCCTACAGCACAGGGATTTTTAGTCTTGCTCGCACCTGGCTAGTGTGCCCTTCACTTCGAAGCCAAAGAGGGATGAAGCTTCGATGGGAGCATTCAGAAAGGAAGACTTGGTATCCGTGAGGTCACAGATGCGCATCCAAGCATGACGTCTCATAATGCCTGAACCCGCTGCCCTAGCCGCTCCTTCAGTCACATGTGACAGCAACCTCATGGACAAGCTGGATATAGATTCCAGGGTTACTAGGTGCGAAGCCACTTTGTCTCTGACCTCGTCAGACAACTGTCCTGCGAGTGCCCCAGAGAGTTCGGAGATCAAGTCTCTCTGGAGATTCGTAAAGTGTGCCAAATAATTCAGGGACCATATAGCAAAGGTCCCAGACACAAAACACGCTTCCCAAGTTTGTCCACCACCCAAGACTCCCTGTTGGGTGGGTGAACAGCGGGACTTTCCTCAGCCAAGTCCTTTTTCATGGCCACCGCCAGCACCATAGCATCAACTGGTAACCCTTTGGACCAGTGCCACTTCTCAGCAGGAGGGGACAGAATTCTTGTCTGGTCTTCGGGGGATTGCTGCAATGAAATCAGGGTTATTCCACGCACGCTGCACAACGAGCTGGACGAGTTCGTCGTCAGGTGGAGTCACCTATGAGGTAGATGGCTGGGCACGAAAAGCCTGCAGGAACACGGACTCCTCAGACGAAGGGTTGGAGGGCTTCCAGTCACCTCTCTGTTTTAACATTTCCGGGATGTCTCCGAAGGAGACATCAGGAGGTGACCGTGGGGACCCTTCATCATCGTAATCACAGTCTTCCATTAAGGACTCCTTAGATTTGTTCATGTGCTTCCTCTTGCATGTCTTCTTTCGAGGGGGCTCCTCAGTGGGGGTCTCTGAGGAGGACTCAGAAGAGTGGGTAACCCTAACAGGGCTGTCCTGTGGCTTCTCTGCCCGGTGCCCCGGAGGTTGGTCTGTGACAGCTGCAGCTCAGGGGGCAAAAACTTGGATTCCGGCATCATAGGACTGCTGCCAGAAGCAAGAGCCCTCTCCATCGCCCAGAAGGCAGGCCTGCCCAAAGGGGGATGGGAGCCCGGAACAGAGAAAGGCAAGCTTGGGACCGGGGTCACAACTTGCTCCGACGGACCCGCCCCCACAGGTGGAGCCTCAAGCAAGATTGGCACAGACGCAGCTATCTGAGCAGTGGAGGGGACAGAGGAGAAAGATGGCACCATACCTCGGGCCGATGCACCCGTCCCCCAATCCCCAGATTGAGGAAGGGCTGGTTCGGCGGGAACCGAAGACCAAAGGGACAAACTCGGAGCTGGAGTGAGGTGCACCATAGGCGCCGAGGTGGTGGGTTCCAAGAAGGATGTCGGAACAGAAGGCTTCAGAATTGAGATGGTCGAAGGAGGAGTCCAGCAGGTGGATGGGTTTTAGAAAATGATAGAATCCCCCTGGCTACCAACAGCTGGTCCACAAGATGCACCACTTTGTGTTCCAAAAGGCTCCTGGTGGATCTAGTGGATACTCCAGACGGGTAGTCAAGACGTTTGGGAAATGAACGTTTGAGAAATGGGCTATACGCTTGGCCCAGAAACAGGTCTACTGAGGGAGAATATCGGGTCCGTGGTGCAATGTCTGCTGGCACTGAAATCTCGTTTTGAGACCGGAAGCAAAGGGGTCAGGGCCAATGAGGTCGGTACAATCAATGCTCAGTGCCGAAGTAGCACTCTGAGCAGTCGAGATGGTCGGTTCCAAAATGGAAATCTAAGTCGAAGGTGTGCCCTAAGCTGAAGTAGCTACAGGTGCTAAAGTCGAAATAGGCGTAATAAGATCTATAAATCGGTGCCAGAGGCAGGGTCTGAGCCAATACAGGTGTTGGTATCGAAGGTTTTGAGACTGTCAGAGCCGAAGAGGCAGATTTATACTCTGACGATAACTTGTGGACTTTAGATTTCCCAGGTTTGCTCTGATCACCCGATGGTGAAGGAACAGAATGGGATCTCTTTTTGTCCTTAGGAGGAGGGGTTGAGAACTCCATCACAGAAATGGCCTCTGAGAAGGGAGACTTGAGTATCCCCTTCAGAATGAGTTTATTTTTGCGCTCATTAAGAGTGCGTTGACTGAAACTGACAAATATCACATGGAGGCTGCACCGAAAAGTGGGCCACTCCCAAACAGTATACACAGTCGTCATGCAAGTCACTGTTGGGTAACTTGCCCTTACAAGTACAATGCTTAAAGAAAGAGGTACCGTTCTAATCCGCTTTTTTAATAGAAAGGACACCACAACTAACTGTATAATCCAATAATGAAGTCACTCAATCCAAAAAAACACAAGAAAAAAAAATACCAATATTACCACCCACTGTATATGAGAAGAAAGGGAAACACCTGAATAGAGATAAAAGGCTAACAGGTTAGGCAAGAGAAAGCATTACCAGCTATGATACTGAAGAAATACAAGGGTAAGGGGGAAAGGCCGTACCAGCAATTATACTTACGTTTACCAACGGTAACGATGGGTAGAGTGGAGAATATATGGTTAGATACAAGAGGAGACACCAGAAATACTAAAGGTTTAGTAAAATATGAAGATATCCAAAAACTTTTACACAAATCTCAAAAAAGATTACTTGGCTGAGAGCTTGGCTGAAACGCAGCTTTACGGCTACGTGGCAAAAGAGATCAGAGGTAACAGGGAGAAGGGTGTTCTGGGTAGAGACTTGGCTTGAGAGTTTTTTTGGCTGGTGCGAGCTTGGTAAAAGGCCGACTTGGTTTTGAGGCCTCTGAACCAAACCCATCAGTGATGAATGGAAAGAAGATGAACAACATCAGATCTGTAGTTTCTGGTTGCTTGAGAGGTACTATTAAACAGGCCTGACTAATACTGTACCCCATACTATTTGTTTTGTTTGACTTGTTCTTAGGTTGGGGAGAGGGAAATTATTCCTATCTTCCTTTTTAAAACTCTGCAATTCTAAAAACGTGAGGTATGTTTCTACGGGTGGGGGGGGGGGGGGCAAAGTGCAACACATGAAAATTGCACTGAATTTCTTCAATTTTTTTTTTCTGGTTGCTTGAGTTCTGGTTAACCGAGTTCACTGTTATACTTCTGGAGCTTTTCACCTCAGGTCTCCACTGAAAATAGGCCCCTGACTCAGTTGAACTAACCCGGTTAACAAATGTCAATAAATAAAATACTTGCTGAAATTCAACAAAACCATAAGCTGAAGGATTTTATCAATTAATTTATGAAATTATAGAAAATCTTTCAATTTTTCTTCATACTACTGTTGCTCACAGAATCTTATTACACCCCTCTATCTCTAGTATTCATGGCCATATAATCTTTTAGACAGAATTTTCTGTCTCTAACTTTTGGATTATTAAAACATTTTTATACGAAATTCCAAGACACACATTCACGATTCCAAGTTGCCAATGACCTCTGTGACAGTACAATCAGTGCAACACAAATCATATGCACATATGAGACCTAACTAGTGCTATGTGGGTTCTTTGAGATAGCTTACAAAAATAGAACTAAAACTGCCACTTGATGTTGTCAGAGATGACCACTCAGTATTCAAGGACATTTAGATCATTCTCTATTATTAAAGACGTTACACTGAAATGGGTACTTAATGCTTCTAAAACTTTCCGTTTTTCATCGGCAAACATATATGGTGACCTATAAAAGTAGACTACAGTCCATATTATCCTCCAGTAACAATGGATGCAAGCACTATTTCACATAAGTTAGAACACTGCCAAGGGGAAATACAGTCCTTGATGTAGAATGAAAGCACACTCACATTACTATTACTCTATTTATGATATTCAAGAAATCCAGGTACAGTGGAGTACATTTTTTCCACACTATGTCTCAGTATTCAGTAAGTTCTTGTTTATTAATTCTGCAAGTTAAGATATTTCAAGGTGGTCCATTGCTTTGCTTAAACTAACCTTTTCTTAGGATGTTCTAAAATTTTTCCTGTTAAGTTGAGATCTTAATTCTCCATTATCTATATTACCCAAATGCAGCTTATCCCTTGCAAAATAATGGAGTTTATACGCAGTCTTCCCACAGGAAGAATGCAGTAATGTTCTTGCTAAAGCACTACTCAGAAATTTTACCTGTTGCTACCAACCCTTTTCAGGGTAGTCTGAAATCTTGGAGAAGGCAAAATATCAGAAAAGGCGATGGCATTTCTTTTTTGTAAACACTAAGCTCAAAAATGGCCTTTACAGATTCAATACTCTGTTCAAGTGGAGTTCTTTCAGCATTATTTCTAGCACATACTGTGATGACCAAATCATAGTACTGAGTATTTCAAAAATATTCCAAAGTGTGTCTAACAGACCAAACCATCAGGGAAGACAGACACATCCCAGATTAATTACTGGCAATAAATTCTTAATGCCTGTTAACAGGGGGTCAGTATAGCAATAACCTACGCCTGGGTGTGGGTAATGCTGGATTTACCCACGGTTGGCATGGTTTGGTCCCGAGGGCGAAGCCCGGACCAAACAAAGCCAACCATGGGTAAATATAGCATTACCCACACCCAGAAGTGAGTTATTGCTATTATATGACATTATTTAAGAAAAGAAACTATTACTTTTCTTAAATAATGGCATAGTATAATGCCTGTTTATTGCCCTTCCGCAGATGTCTGGCATCCGCGGCAGTTCTGATGTACTGCTCGCCTGCACAGTACATCAGAGCTGTGGGCAAAAGCAACGGAGAAAGCAAGATCTCCGTTGCTTTTTTTTTTAGTGTTTCGCTATGTTAAATGGGTTTAACATAGCGAGACAGCTTTAAAATAAGCAACGGAGATGTCCGTTGCTTATTTTAAAACTGTCTCGCTATGTTAAACTCATTTAACATAGCGAAACACTAAAAAAACAGCAACGGAGATCTTGCTTTCTCCGTTGCTTTTTTTTTTAAATACGCTGTCTCGCTATGTTAAATGGGTTTAACATAGCGAGACAGCTTTAAAATAAGCAACGGACATCTCCGTTGCTTATTTTAAAGCTGTCTCGCTATGTTAAACCCATTTAACATAGCGAGACAGTGTTTTAAAAACAGAGTTATACTAATGGAAAAAAGTCCGGGCGACCGGACCTTTTTCCATTAGTATAACTCGATTTGCAACGGGCACGCTGGCCAATCAGCGTGCACATTTTGGAATAATAATGGGGGGGGGTCATGGTATAATAATAACCGAATCCCATCACAATTTGTTGATTGTTTTAGTTAACATGTCTTTACTTAAGTGATGACCATTGCTCATGGGACAAGAAAGATTTAAACATCATTATAAACACCCTCATCTTCTCTTCCATTTATCTCATCATTTTATCTTTACTCTAATGATAATTCCTCTTGCAGCCCTTTTTCTTCGCTTTTTAAGTTTTTCATATTGCACATACTTTGTGCCCACCTCATCTGTTTCTGTTATGCTTTTTGTCTGAGCATGTATTGCCTCTTAAATGGCAATGCTCGTATATATTTTTAATTGACTCTGTGGCTATGCATACAAACTGCCCATCACTGGAATCATATGCCTTTGGCTTAGGTCATAGCAGTGAAGGTTTCCTGGGTCAGATCACTTACATTATTGCATATTTAATTAATACCAAAGAAAAAAAAATAATCTCTCTCTAGATTGCCACTGCAAATAAATTCTGCCTAATCAACATCACATTTACTAGCTACCTTCCTTGACCATTTTGTCCTCACCTCATTCATTCTGTTGTGTCAGAACCCATCATTTTGTGCCTGTTCTCGTATGTATCTAAACGTATTTTATCCTCCCTTTGCATTTCTGGCTGCATTCCCTGCCTCCTCCTGCTTTAAATGGAGGGGTTTACTGTATTACATTCTGCTTTTCTTTATAGTTCTAAACGTTATAATGCCCCCCAAACATTGAAGAAAAAACGTTTTAATCTCTCTTCCTGATTTGAGCATGTATCACACAAAAGCTTGTTACATCTAAGGTTGTTCTTACATACCCCAGTATTTTTCTACACACCCTTCATATGTTGACTGCTACAGATTTCATAAGGCAATGCCAAATATGTCAGAAACTTTACCCTGTATGCTAGGATCCTTGGGTTTGATTGCCTCAGCTGAGTGTGAACTCAATGCCACATCAAAGGTCTATGGAACTGGACACCTACTCCAAGTGCCAACTTGAAAGGGGTACTGAACTTATTAAAAAAAAGGTTAACAGTTTACAACCATGTCATGCTTACAGGCCGCTTGTGTGCCATCTTACTATTCTTTTTTAAAAGCAATTTATAAGCGGTCTACCTCTACAAAAGAGCAGCTTGACAGCCAATTTACAAGCTGTTCTAAGTGACGGTCACTTAATGCTGTTTTGTAAACTGGCAATCATGATAGCCAATCATTTATAGACAGTGGTTGTCAAATGTAAGTTTCCCCAAGAGTGACAAATTCCTTTGCAACAGCTCTGTAAGAACCACACTAAATGATTCCCAAGAAAGCACCAAGCCCAGAAATGATTCTTCAGCAGGCTCTATGGCAAACTGTCTATGAACAGGAACGCTCCCACTCAGATGGGAGTCGCAGCCAAAGGACTTGGCTTAAAATAATGTATACTACAGATGACCACCAACAATGCCTATTTTTTTCTGCATCTAAAGGAAAATTTGTCATCTTGTGATCTCTTTTCTCAGCGGGGGAGGGGGGGGGTTTGTATACAGCTCCCTCAGTGGACTGTATGGCCATTTAGTTTCAAACATGAGCCACTGTAGAGCTGCTCTTACTTTTTCGGTTATGTTGACCCCTTTGCGCACATCCTCCTCTTTCTTTTTTATCTGTCCTATTATTCAAAAACTTTAAATCTTGGCATGTCTATAACCCATTCCCAAATTCCCTGCTCTGTACCATGTTGCTAGAATATCATGATAGCATTAATCACAGATGGGTTTGCATCAATGACATCTGGCCAGGGTACCAAATCTTTACCTTCCCGAGAACGCTTGGCCTCAGCTAATGTGCATGGGGTACAAGGATAGACGTACATACGAGATCCTCAGAATATCTCCAAGCCAGTGACCTGAAATTAACTGAAGGGAAACTGGTCAGCTAGCAGGGGTGCAACTTGTATAAGTAGGAACTTCCCCAATAAAGAATATATGCATGTGTGTGATGTGATCCAGACCCAAGACAATAGATAAGGAGGGAAAAAAGGAATACTGCAACATTGATCAGGAAAACATCTACTGCTCTGGTAAGAACTGTACTATGTCCCAACTGAAATCACTGTTGCAATATTCATCACAGATGGGTAATTCCCAGAGCAGGAGAAAGAAAAAAAAGTGGGGTGGCTGAAGAGAGAAGAGGAACTATCCAAGAGACCAGATCTTGAAAAGGCCATCCTAGACCTGTGGAAAGCATCAATCTTGTTGTGTTTGGTGAAGATGTGCTCACAGGACCAAGTGATTGCTTCCAAGATGGACCTGGGATCAATCATTTTGTGGAAAGCACCATAAGAGACAATTTGATATCCGGTATGCAATGGTTTGCATTGAGATTGGTTGGCCCAACTTGGCCCTGATGAAAGAAACAAATAGTGGCACAGTTTTTCTGATGGTCTTAGTTTTGTCCAAATAGAACCTCAGCTGCCTATGAATGTCTAAGGAATGGAATATTCTTTCCCCCATTCTGAGGGGTGGAAAAGAAAAGCAGGTGCATGAATGGTTTTGACTGAGGGACGGCTAAACAACAACCTTAGGCATGAAAGGAGGACTGGTCTTAAGTGTTACCCTATCCTTGTGAAAAATAAGAGAGAGGGAGAAATAGCCAAGAGTGCCTAGGGCTCAAACACCCTGTGAGCCAAGACAGTACAAGAATTTTCCATTAATTTTAAGATAGCTGATGCTGCTGGCTGAAAAGTTGGTAGAGTGAGTTTTTCGAGAAGAAAATTAAGATCCCATTGTTGGGTATTTGGCTTCCTTGGAAGCTTAAGGTGCAGGACTCCTTTCAAGAAGAGCTTTAAATCTGTCCTGGACATGACAGGAGGGTCTACAGGTAAATAGGAGCTAAAGACTGACAAATGTGCTTTAATAGGTGAGCAAGTCGACCCAAAATGCAGAAGTTCGCAGACATATTGCGGTATGGTGGAAACCTCTGATAAGAGCGCCTCCAATTTGTGCTTGTGGCACCAAATGGAGAATCTTTTCTCCTTGGCTGTGTATGACTTCTTGGGTGTCTTGGCTTCCTGTAAAAGCTGCACCACCTCATCTGAAAAAAAAAAATGCCTTTTAGGGGTCAGAACTCAATCATCCACAGAGCGAGACAGAGAAGATGGTGTTGGCTGACTAGGTCTGGCTAGACTGGAATATTCCAGTAGTTTTCCCTTAGATAGTTGGAACAGGATGGAAACCAATGTTACTTTGGCCAGAAAGGGGACAGGAGCAGTTGTTTTGGACTGCCTTTTGGATTTTAGGAGGACCCTTGGAATAAGTGGCAGGGGAGGGTATGAGTATAGGAACCTCCTAGTCTACTGGAAGGAGATGGAAATTTACTTCCAGGCGAGAGGAAATGGGGTCCTGGTGCAGAAGAGAGGGAGCTGGTGATGCTCTGGAGATGCAAAAGGGGCTTTCTGCAGAGTGCCCCCTGTGGTGTATGATTGCTTTGAAGACTTGTCTGTTCAGGGTCTATTCTGCAAACACATTTTCTATTGAGGGAATGTAAGCTGCTGTGAGGGTCATGTTTAACTGAGTGACCATTTGCCAAACTCCCTATGCCAACCTGCACAGGGTACATGACCTTGTGCCTCCTTGTTTGTGTACCACATCACTGTGACTGTGTGTACACCAGCAGAATGCCTTGTTTCCAAAAGTGTGAGAAAGTACAGATCCTGCAGAATATCCAATCCGACATTTCATTCAGGTTGATGTATTCCTTCAGGAGAGATGGTAGCCATTTCCCCTGTACTTTGTGGGAACCCATCCAGGCCTTCACAAGTCCCGTTCTAAGGCACTGGTGTAAAGAATTTGGTTCTGAAGGGCCAGAGTGAATGAAGGCCTGGGTTGAGAAATTCCTCTCTCCCACCAGAGAAACTCCTCCTTGATTCAAGGCAACAGAGGGATCAAAGTGTCCAAAGGATGTGTGTATTGGGCTCACACTGACTTAAGGTACCACTGAATTTTCCTCACATGCAGCCTGGCCAGTGGGATCTCTAGGATGGACACAGCCATGAACTCCAGAGCCCTGAGGATTTCCCTTGCAAGTGAGTCACTGATCAGAGGGTTTGGCGAAAACTTATCAGGCTTTGGTCTTTTTCCTGAAGAAGAGAGGCCTGCAACTCAGGAAGACCAAGTCCTGAATGAGAGCGAAATGAGATTTCTTGAAATTTATGATGAGTGCCCGACTGGATGTAGGTTCTCAAGGAAAGTGTCAACAGGGCCTGAATCAACAGATCATTGAGGAATGTGAAAATCTGAATTACCTGAGTACATCAGAAGGCTACCACAGGTGCTAGACACTTTGTAAAAACTCTTGGGGCAGTGGACAGACCAAAGGGCAAAGCAGTAAACTGAAAATGAACAGCCAAGGAAGAACCTGTGGAATTTCCTGAAAAACGGACAAATGGGGAATGTGAAGATAGGCATCCCTGAGGTCTAAGGACACTAGAAATGCCTGAGGAAAAACAAAAAAGGCAGGAGGTTGTGCAAGAAAGCATTTTGAAAATAGGCACTTTAAAGAAGGTGTTTAGCTGGGAAAGGAACAGGATGAGCCTCTAATGCCCTTTCTTCCTTCCTTGGAACAAGACAAACTGGAGTAAAATCCCTTTTCTATGAAGAATGAAAGTACTTCTATGGTGCCCTGTGCCTGAATAATGGGACTGATCAAAGGAAGACTGTTGGACATCCCTTTCAGTGAGTGGATGCTTTCCCAAGACATGGTTTAGTGTTTGATAATGGTCAGGACCTATTTGTCTGTAGTGATTACCTCCTAGAATTCAAGTGAGAGACTGTCTTTTTAGTAGGAGGATGGAGGGAGGGGATGGGGGCACAGGACGACAGTCAGAGTTTTGCTTCCAAAGGGAGGCCTTCTTGAAGGGGAACTCCTCTGTCAGGAAAAACTTTTCCTAGGCACTTTTACATGTTTGTGAAAAGGCCTAGGATTCCTCTTAGCAAAGGAAGTGGATTTGGACAGATAGTCCTATGGTATTCTAGGGACTGCAGAGAGGAGAACCTGCCTGCAATCTTTCATGGTCTTGCCTTACTCTTGTATACTTTTGAAAAGACTTGGTTTACGGCCCAAACAAAAGGTCATTATCCAAAGGTGACCAAGAGTTTCAATTTGAAGTCTTCAGGGATGGGTTGACTGCACCCAGCAGCCCTCAAGATATCACCCACTGAAACATAACTGCATTTGATGTTGTGTCCACCTGTTTGTGTGGTTTGAGACAGAAGAGACTGCATTTGCTGTCTAGAGTCTGCTGTCTGAGGTTCTGACTTTATGCAGAGACTGCAGCACAGAAAGCCGGTGTTTAGTCATTTGTGCTTGGTAATTAATAGCTCTGAAGGCTAAAGTGGAAGAGGTATAAACTTTCACACTCTATGGCCCTGCTATCCCTGTCTGAGGGGACAGAATTAGTAGTGGAAAGCAACTTGGGTGGCTTATGTAAAGAGAGACTGCTGCAGGGTCAGCCACAGGATTTTTATACAGGTATTTAAGTTAATCAGGAAGCTTATAAAACCTGTCAGGTCTTTTAGGAACAGGTGGCTAGGTCAGGTGTTAAGAAGAGTGAAAGGTATCACGATGAGCTTTGAGGACTGAAGGAACTGGTAAAGGGGTCAGAGTACCCATCTCCAGAAGGCTGCAGTTATCATTTTTGCACCTCTGAGATTTGCCTTGACCGTCACTCAAAGTGTCTCATCATGCTCCGAATAGGTTTTCCAAAGGAAGCTTCCTCCAAAGGGGAGTCAGGTGAAACGGAGTCACCTTCATCCAAAGAGACCTGGTTTTCCAAAGGAAGCTTCCTCCAAAGGGGAGTCAGGTGAAACGGAGTCACCTTCATCCAAAGAGACCTGCTCAGGAAAGTGAAGCTGCTAAGAGTAATCCAGAGACTTATTAGACACTAGTTCAGGATTCTCTTCATAGGCTGAAGTACCAAAGAGGTGTTTTTGTGTTGTGGCTCAAGACAGATGAGTCACAAAAAGGATGCTTCAGAGCATACCTCTCAACTGTCCCTGATTTTGACTCAAATTTTAACTCTGTCCCTCTTAATCCCTCCTAAAACTAGTGACTTTTGGAGGAAAGGTGGTGAATTACACTTAATGAATAATGACAATAATTAAGAGTTATAAACTTCTTTTACTTCAGACAATGTGTATTAATTCATATGCTCTGATTCTGTCAATGTTTCAAGTTAATAGCACTAATATTTTAAAAGTGTCCCTGATGGACCTGGATTTTTTCTTGACTTGTCCCCGATTCTTATTTGTCCCCGATTGGTTGAGAGGTCTGCTTCAGAGCCATTACAGTTTTAAATGCGCCCTAGGAAAAGTCCATTAATTCTTTTTTTTTTGTAAGGTGTAGATGTCAGATATTTGCTTCTTTTTAGGGGTGAAGTTCACCTGCAGGAGCCTTGGAGGTTCAGAACCTTGTCTTGTTTCAATAACCATGCCAGGAACCTCCTCCCATACAAGGATCTGAGGGGATCTGTGCAGGATCTCAGAAATAAGATGTGGTTTTGTCCAATGTATCTGCAGTCTGCAAGGCCTCACAGAACATACCAGCCTCCAATGGGGTCTCAGTGGTGGGTGCCCAAAAGATAAGTCAGACGTACCGTGGGTTCAACCAACTCAGCAAGCAAGTCTGATTCAGAGACGTAGGACTTGGAATCATCTCAGAGCCTCTTGAGCTTCCTCTTAGGGGGAAGGGCAACGTCGGCAGCCTGAGAGTCTGCCATCTTTTACTGTGCCAAGCACTTCAATCGCTGTCTGTGGATCTTGGGTACGAACAAATGACAAAAGGAAATAGGATTTTTAGTTGTGTTCTGGGCCTAGACAAAAAAAAGCACTTGGTGTACAAGTCCTTGTGTTAGATCTGCCTACCACATTCACATTCACCCATCCTTGCAGACATCTAGCCATTTTAAACCACAGCTCTCGGGGCACTGAGCCAGAAGATATTGAGAATACATCCGTCCTTATACCCAAGATGCACACAAGCTGATGTCATAAGTCGGAAATATGCCCTTGGAAATGTAAAGCTTTGGTACTCCGGTCTAACTTTAGTGACAAAAAACAATCTGTGATGAATACTGCAACAGTGATTTCAGTTAGGATATCATGTCCTTTTATCAACCCAGTAAATCAGACAGCATAAACTGTAGTCAGTGGTACTAATGCCTTATGCATTTCTTTGCCTCATTTACGTTTCCATCTATGACTGTGTTCCATAGCAACAGAATGTATAAGGACAGTGTTAAAAAAGGGGAGTTCACACTACTGATTACTCTGACTTTAGAGGAGACAGATCACGATTTTCTGACTTTTTGCTTTTCAGTGCATGTTCAACAGCCAAGTTTAAATGCCTACTGATTAAACATTTAATCTGGTCAGTTAAGATCCTTGTTCGTTGCCCTTCTTAGATAGATGGAAATGTATCATAAAAGGCAAGTGTCAGTCCATGTAATTTTCCAGTTTGCAGTAAAATCAAAGCCTTGAACTTTGAAAACAGTTGTTCAATCATATTTAGAAATGCATGGGGTTGTGCACCCTAGCCTCACTGATACAATGGGCAAGTAGACTACAGAAATTTACTGGGTGTATTTACTGTCAAAGGCTCCTGCTGAACTAAACAAATACCTCCTGCAATACTGTCCTCTCTCCTTCCCACCAAAGTCAGATTTAGTAATCTGAAGCCCAGATCCACTTATTGCGACTACAAATAAGGAAAACGGGTCTACAGAGTTTACTTACTTCACCTATGGATTAAGTTACAGGTAAGAAAACAAAGACCAATAAGGACGTCTTGGCTTATCCTGTCTGCCTATTTTCTCACCTTGTGTACAAGGTTCTTCTTAAAGTAATTTTTCTTCCACTCACCCTCATAATTGCTTCAAAACTGAGCTGCGCAACCTTACATTTTGCCATTTTTGATGCTTCTTCCTCTT
>NC_056745.1:129274796-129347296 GCF_019279795.1 Protopterus annectens | reverse complement strand
AGTTTTAGCACTTGAATTTGCTTATCTGTGCTCAGAACTTGTTCAGAACTCGTTATAAGCACTAAATAAACTACAAATTACTACAGCACTCACCCTTCCTCATTACCTAGAGGCAAACAGTTTTGGTACTTACTTTCCTCACTTGCTTAGAGAAAAACAGCTCTTGTACTCACTTTCCTCACTTGTCTAGAGGAAAATATTTTTATTCAGGCATGTCCAAGGGTCAGCTCCAAGTGTTCTTTCCTGTCTATCGGATGAATCTGGGCATCTTGGGGCAATGTAGCAACTGCCTCATGTACACAGACAACCATCTCCTCCAACCACCCAACAGTACAACCTGTGAGAGATGCACTTATCGAGCCAAACTGGAGGTAAAGCTTTCTCCAACCAAGACTGAATTTGATAGTCAAGAGAAGGTAAACACTTGCACCACACCACACTCAGTCCCACTAAACCTACACCACCAAATTCCACACATAGAAACACAAAAAACATTCATGGAGGCTCACAGTAATATGCTCAAGCAACAGAGACCTGCAAAGCAGAAACGCAAGCAATCTCCCACCGACAACATAACCCAAATGACACAGCCCACAGATTCAGTGTGCCACTCAACCACAGTCCATAAGGCAAAACAACGTACCAAACACACTAGTCATAGGTGACTCTATAGTCAGGCACACTGATATCCCACTCACCAGGCTAAACAAGAAGGTCAGAGTCAGCTGCTTGCCGGGTGCCAGGATCCGCCACATAACCCATGCACACAGGTCACTCCACAACAAGTACAAATATGACAGAGTACAAATATGACTCAGTGATTGTCCATGTTGGTGCGAACGACCTGAGATGTACCTGCCTGGACTACATGAAGAGACATGGAAGAACTCTCTGATCTTGTAGCCCAAGCAGGTATGACCCTAGCCCTGAATAGCATCTGGCCATCACCCAGAATGATACCGCAGTACAAGGACAAAATGACTGAGACCTGGTTCAAGGCTCCAGAGAGCACCTCTGCATTACCAGGCTATAACTCTTCACACTTTTCGGCCATCTAACCAGGACCGGAACACCAAATGCGGAGGTGTGTCCATATTCATTAAAGATATCCACACCTCCAGGCTACTTGCTCAGCATAATGCAGCCAAGGTTATCCAAGTGCAACTAACTCTGGGCAAAACTGCAATCCAAATTGTAGCTTGCTACAGACACCCCCCCACCATGCCCCAGGATTCCCATTCCTCGTTTCTTGATATACTTGAAAATATTAGGGTTCAAACAAACACCCTAATATTGGGCAATTTCAACTACACCACCATTAACTGGGAAAACTAATCATGTAAGAAACTAAAGCCTCTGTAAGTACGGCTGCAAGGACTCAAACAGAACCAATGCCAAAAATGTCAAGACCAGCAGCTGTAGCATCAAGGTAATATTAAATATTTAATCCGTTGGTACTAAAAACTACATATCAAAGAGATAAATTAAGTGCACAAACAAACCGGCTTCTGCAAAAATATAAGAATGCCTTCCTCAGTGTAAAGATCATGACATTTGGTACACTCCTTATATAGTAAATTGTTAATTCAGTAAGTCAATTAAGAACATGAGTTATAAATGCTAGTCAAGTCCAGGAGGGAATAATCCCCCAAGTTTAACAACCCATTTCTTCTCTTTTTTGTACAGGATGTCATGCCAACCCAATTTGTTGGATCTAGGAGCTTTAATTTTATGAATAATAATAAAAGTGAAAGAAGCACTTGGATGTGAAAGAGTATGCTTGTACAGTGCATTGGTCATTTTGCCATTTCTGATTTCACTAAGATGTTCCCCCACCCTACATTTTACAGGACATGAAGTTTGTCCAACATAAAATGCCGAAGAATGGCGTGTGGCCAAATACATAACCCAATCAGATTGGCAGTTGGCAAAAACGATAAATCAAAAACCTGACTGGTATTCTGACTAGAGAATGATTTCAATTTGACTAACTTGGGACAATAAAAACAGTGACCGCAGGGGAAACAGCCTAATCTACCCCCTAAAAGAGGTGTTTGTGACAAAGTAGTATCGGGCAGACAATGCTTGTAGTGATTAAAAAATTAACCTAAATTTTTGCCTTTCCTAAAAGTGAAAGAACATCTGGTTGGTAGAATATCAGAAGGCGTTTGGTCGGCCAACAACATATTCCAGTGGCAATTGACACAATTAATGAATCAGTATTTCTGCCATATGTAGTAATGAAACAGATGGCAGAACCATCATTAGTATGTTTATCTTTATATTGGAGAAGTTCATCCCTGGCCAAGCCATCAACCGAATGGGACCAGATGTTCTTTCACTTTCAGGAAAGGCAAACATTTAGGTTCATTTTTTAATCACTACAAGCATTCTCTGCCCAATACGTCTGTCACAAAACTCTTTTAGGGGATAGGTTAGTAGGCTGTTTCCCCTGCGGTCACTGTTCTTATTGTCCCAAGTTTAGAAGAAAAAAAATATCCAAACCCAGGAAAAGCTGAATGGAGTAAATAACCAAGAGCACTGCACCAAAAATAAAAATCCAACAGTTTTATTCCACCATAAGAGTTTAGCGTTTTCATCAAAAGTACATAAAATTGACTTCTTCAGAACTACATGACAGACACAAATGCTGATTTAAATAATGTCAACGTTAACAGTTGTGGGAGCCTGGACGACCAGTTTTGTTGCTTTAAGGAACTTTTAATGAAGTACAAAAAGTTACAGTTGGAAAATGAATACTTTGGCGAGTGTTTAAGAAGGGAGCAGATCCCTAAGGGTTTAAGGACGTGGAAATATCCGACTGGTTTGGTGAAAAGACAACTGCATAAGGATTTCAAAACGTTTTTCAACAGGCAAGGGTGTCATTAGTGACAACAGGAAAATGGCTGGTATACTCAAAGACATTAACAAACTTGATCATAAAATTAAAAGGAACTTGCTTTGAGCACAGAATGATTGAATTTAATTTATTTAAAAATGTGGAAATTGATTTGGTACAGTTTAAAAACAAGAAACAGAAGAAATTGTCAAGAGATAAAACTGATGAAGCAGGCAGGGCTTATCCAGATCCACCTGAAGGGCAACAAGTTAGGTGGTCTGATAGGCAGGATGACTGTAATGTTATTAATGATGATGATGGGGTTAATTCTGAGCATAACCCCCCCCCCCCCGGAAGAGATCTTGGCGGTTAATGAACCGGAGGGAGGGGGGGAGGCAAGGCAATGTGAACTATGGACAATCAAACTACCAGAATCAGTGTGTGTGTGTGGGGGGGGGGATACAGCAGTAACACTGGAAATGAGTGATGCCAATGTCTGCAACATTATTTCCAACTTTGGTAATGATTTTAAGGTGTACAATTACAGTAAGACCAATGTAACTGTTGAATGGGCAGAATTGTTTTCGAAAGGGCTTAATTTTGTGCCGTGTAAAACTGACATTGTCAATACTATTTTACAGTTCAAAATCTACATTAGGAATCTTAACTTGGCCCTTTTCTTTTCACAGGGGGGTGACCCTATTACTAATCTCTTGGTCAATGCTAGCCTCTTTATCAGACTAAGTACATTCATTCCACCTATGCACCCATTAGTGGAAGCATTTGAATCTTTTTGTGAGAGACAATTTAGAAAAACAATCTCTCACAGGAATCATTATGTGGAACAGGACGGGACTAGCAATTTGACTAAAAAGGAAAAAAGGCTATTACATGACATATGAGAGAACAGTGACATCCGGATTATGAAGCCTGATAAGGGGGGAGGACTAGTTATTACGGACTCTAGGGACTACAACAGCAGGATGGTTGACCTGCTGTACAGTGATACTTATCCTGAGGTCTCAATTAATGAGCTTAACATAGCTTATAGACGTATTGATTTAGATCTAGAACAACTGTTATTAAATGAACAAATTACATTGGAGACCTTTAGATTCCTAGAGACAAAACATCCTAGGATTCAGACCATTTTCGGAATCCCAAAAATCCACAAGAGTATCCTTAATCCTCCCCTCCAGCCAATTGTGGATGCAAAAGAATCAAAAACTTTTAGTTTGGCCAAGTTCGTTGACTGTTCAGTTAAACATGTGTTGGATGATAGGGACCTAATTATTAAAGGCTCATGGGATTTCTTGTCCAAGATTAAACATGTAATGTACAACGAATGTCTTACATTGGTCACCATTGATGTGAGACACCTCTTTTCTGTAATACCCCATAATGTAGGTATTGAATGGTTTTACGATTATTTATGTAAGTAGAACTCATTGAATCATGATACCATTCTTACCATCAGATCCTTTATGGAGATGGTTCTGGACAATAACTTCATTTCCTTTGAGGGGCAAATATTCATACAAGTGCAAGGAGTGGCTATGGACGCCTGTTGTGCACCGCCGTTTGCCAACATAGTACTTGCCCAGTGGGAGGACCTGTATATTGTCAACTCAGAGTTCTAGGACATGAGAGTACTGTATGGGCGGTACCTTGACGATTTGGTCTTATTTTGGCATGGTAGTGAAGATGAGTTGGATAGATTTTTTACTTATATTAACACCACCACCACTTTTCTGAAGATCACCATGACCACGGACCATGATATTTTGAACTACCTTGACGTGACCATCAGGAAGGATTATTCCAAGGGGAGACTTACCTCACATCTTTATAGGAAACCTATGTACTCCAACTATCTTTTGCACTTTGAGAGTTGGCACCCCTTGCACCAGAAGAAATCCCTTGTGAAGGGACAAAGTGTTAAGATTGGCCAGAATGGTATCTGAGGATATTGATTTTCTTAGTGTGCGAGACCTCCTACTGGGTAGGTTACAGAAAAGAGGTTACCCCTTCAATTTGTTAAGGACATAATAGGTAAGGTCCAACAAAAAAGAACTAATGGGGTTTATAGAACATTGGACAACCCTCTGGGTCTAACCAGGCCCCTAGCAACTGAGAAAATTAACTATAGCAGGGCATTAGTGTTACCTTTCACTACTGATTTTTTTGACATCAAAAGCATCATTTGTGATTGTTGGAGCATGTTTCGTATTGATGAGAATATCATTAATAAACTAGGTGAAAAACCACTGGTGGTGTACAAAAAGTGTACACCTTTCAAAGGTTTAGTTGAAAGAAAAAAGGTGGCATCTGGACTAGGTGGTACTTTCAAATGTGGAAGATGCACCCAATGTTCTTTTGTGATTGATGCGAATTTATTAAACTTGGGAATTTTCGTAAAATCACTACACAAAAAATACTACTGTTACACCAAGGGAATTGTACATGTTGCATCCTGTACAGGTTGCAACTGTTACTATGTGGGTAAGACTGTCCAAGCTTTAAGACAACGGATCTATCAACACAGTTATGATATTAACAAACATAGGGAGACCAATGCCTTACTTAAGCATATTAAATTATATCCCACACACTGTTAAGTATTTTGTATTAGAGCAGGTCGACTTGGGTACAAGGGGTGGACCTGTCGATTTTCTTGAATTGTTAGAGCTCGAGTGGCAAATAAGGTTAAATGCATGTGTGCCACCTGGGCTCAATGACAACATTTCTATTAGTTCTATGTTAAAACTAAAAGCTGTTTTTTATGTAATGTTTTTAACATAAGCTCTATATTTAGGGGATCAATGGATCACAATTCAGTTGTATTATTTTAGTGGAGTGGTACTTTTTAGCATGGAATGATAGCTTTTTAGCAGGAAATGACATCTTTCTTGTTGGACTAATTATTGAGCCGGGCAGGCTATTTAAATCAGCACTGTGTGTGTCATGTAGTTCTGAAGTCAATTTTATGTACTTTTGACGAAATTGCTAAACTCTTATCATGGTGGAATAAAACTGTTGTATTGTCCCAAGTTTGTTAAATTTAAATCATTCTCTAGTCAGAATACCAGTCAGGTTTTTGATTTATCATTTTTTGCCAACTGTCAATCTGACTGGGTTATATATTTGGCCACATGCCATTGTTCGGCATTTTATGTTGGACAAACTTTACGTCCTGTAAAATTTAGGGTGGGGGAACATCTTAGTGAAATCAAAAATGGCAAAATGACAAATGCACTGTACAAACATACTCTTTTCACATCCAAGTACTTCTTTCAATTTTTGTTATTGATGAAATTAAAGCTCCTAGATCCAACAAATTGGGCTGGTATGACATCCTGAACAAAAAAAAAAAAGAGAAGAAATGGATTATTAAACTTGGGGGATTATTCCCTCCTGGACTTAAGCATTTATAATTCATGTTCTTAATTGACTGATTGAATTAACAATTTACTATATAAGGAGTGTACCAAATGTCATGATCTTTACACTGAGGAAGGCATTCTTAATTTTTTGCCGAAACTGGTTTGTTGTTTGTGGGCTTACTTTCTCTCTTTTGATATGTAGTTTTTACTACCAACTGATTAAATATTTAATAAAACTACTCATGTACCAACACCTTCGCTCAACACTTTCTGGAATTCATAAATTCCAATGCCCTGGATCAACTTATCCACACCCCCACCAGGGGTAACAATATCCTAGACCTAGTCATTACCAACATGAGTGACCAGTGTTCTACACCTGAAGTAAACTCTTTGGTCAGAACCGATCATAAGCTAATCACCCTATATATCCACATCCCGCCCCCACCCCATTAAGGAAACCACAGCAAATTTCTCCAAAGCCAACTTCATGCTTAAGACAGAAGGGGTGAACTTCATGACACCCATGCAGATGGGCAAGACAGTTATGACTGCTGAATCCTACACAAATGCACTCTATAAGCACGTACATGAGTGCATGGATCATGCTATCCCCAAACAGACCCAAGACGCTATCCTCCAAAAAAAAAGAAAGCCAATCTGGTAGTCCCCTGCCATAAACAAACTCTACAACAGAAGGAAAAAATTGTTGCAAGAGAGTAAAATCCCATGAGTGGAGGAGCTTCCTGGTCAGTCTCAGCAAGAAGCTGAGATCCCTTATAAGATCCTCCAAAACTAGCTATGAAAAAGTACAATTGTGTAAACTTACCATAAATGTAGATGTTAGTGTGTATTCACTGTTGCAGTCATTACATTTGGGTAATCTGCTGGCAGGTTGCCCTCAGTCGGCCTGAATAACAAAGTCTTGGGTCCTGCGTCAGTTGCAGTCTCCTCTTCCATGACGTCAGGGGTATAAAACATGCAGCAGATGCCATTTTATTTAGTTTTTCTTGCCCCAGATGTCAAGTGCCCCCCAAATGGGAAACAAAAATATAAATAAACAGTAAATATATATATATATAGATGTACTTTTAGAAACAAACTTTACCTTCAACTAAAAGCAAATACACCACAAAGGCTTTTGAGAATAGTGAAGGAAATGAAAGGTATAGAAAGGGGGATGGCGTGTGGGTAACCTGGACTGCAACAGTGAATACACTTGAATATCTACATTTATGGTAAGTGTACACAACTGTACTATGTTCTTTGTGTTTCAATGTTGCAGGCATTACATTTGGGAAGAATCCCAATGCATGGATGGGAGGATGGAACTAAACAGCATTAGGAGAGGCTATAAGGCCCTGCAGGACTGCAGTGGTAAAGCCAGCCTGCCCTGGATTTGGAAAAGAGAGGTAAATGATAATGCTTTATGAAGGTATGAACAGAGCTCCAAGTAGCAGTTTCTAGAATGTCTTTTGTTGGAACTCCTCTGAGAAAAGCTGCTGAAGTAGAGGCAGCCCTGGTGGAATGTGATCCGATCCCCTTGGGCACAGGTTTACCATGGTGCAAATAGCAGAAACAAATGCAGTGGCTTATCCACTTAGAAATAGTCTGCTTTGATATAGCATTTCCCTCTGATCCTGCAACAAATGCTACCAGTAGTTGCTCAGATTTTCTTATAGGTTTGGTGCTGTTTAAGAAGAATCTTAGTTGCCTGTGTACATCCAAGGAATGCAGAAACCACGCCCCCTTGTCCTGCGGATTTGAGTAAAATGTTGGCAGATGAATGGTCTGGTTAAGAGCCACACTGGATACCACCTTAGGCATAAAAGATGGATTGGTCCTGAGGGACACACTGTCCGGGTAAAATATAATAAAAGGCTCCACTGCCATGAGGGCCTGTAGTTCTGAAACCCTGCTTGCTGAAATGACTGTCAAGAGAAAAGCTATTTTCCAAGATAGAAATTTTATATCCGCAGTAGCTGCTGGTTCAAACGGAGGCAGGGTGAGTTTTTCCAGTATGAAATTGAGGTCCCATGCAGGAGCTGGAGATCTTCTGGGAGGCTTTAAATTTTTGGCCCCTCTAAGATACTGTTTAAGCAGAGGATGAGAAAAGAGGGGTGGGCTCTGTGCAGTAATGAGCAGAGATGGCAGAGGCATGGATTTTTATTGAAGAAAAAGATAGGCCCTTGTCAAGCATCTCAGTCAAATATTGTAAAATCCGAGGAATATTGGGCTTTGCTGCATCTGTTCCTTGTGCTTGGTTCCATTTATCAGCATAAGATTTTGTAGTACCAGGCCTTCTGGCTTCCAAAAAGACATCCATCACAGATTTACTGAGAGCTGTTTGAATAATTAAATGATCAGCCATACTGCAAGGTTCAGAGTTTGGAGCGGAGTGTGCAGAATTTGATTGTTCTGCTGAGACAGTAGATGAGGTATTTGAGGCAGGTACCAAGGGGGAAATTGAGACATGTTCCTTAGAAGTGGGTACCAGTGTTGCAGAGGCCAGCCCGGAGCAACTAGGATAATTTTTGTTTTTCCTGTCTGACTTTTAGTAAGACCTTGGAGAGAAGAGGCAGAGGGGGAAAGGCATAGACTGATAGGTTTTTTCAGCTGAAGGATAGGCGTTCACTTTCCATGCTTTTTTGTGATGAATTCTTGTGCAGAATTTGACCAGCTGATAATTTTGGGGAGAGGCAAATAGATCTATGTCTAGGCTCCCCCATTCCCGTGCTAACATGCTGAAGATTTGTGGATCCACAAGATTTCTGCTTAGGTCGTCTGCCAGAGTATTTTGTTTTCCTGGCAGGAATTGAGCTTGAAGATGTATTTGGCAAGTCAAAGCCATGTTCCACAATGTCATGGCTAGTCTACAAAGAGGGTAGGAATGTGTACCCCCCCTTGCTTATGTACCACAACAGTGGTGTTGTCCATCTATCAGTAGTTGTCCTGGATGAAGTAAGTCCTTGGAGGCTGTCAGAGCATTCTGAACAGCTAGCATCTCTTTCTGGTTGATATGCAGATGCATTTGTTTTGGGTTCCATTTGCCCTGAATGCATCTTCCCGCCGGGTGGGCCCCCCAAGCATAGTCTGATGCGTCTGTAGTGAGGGTTTGGGTGGCAGGGGTCAGAGTGAAAGACAGTCCCTTGTTTTGGTGACATGTCTCTGCCCACCAAAGAAACTCCTGTTGTAGGCAGGGAATGAGATGAATCATTGTTTCCAGACTGTAACAATGTTGGCTCCATAAACTTTTTAGGTACCATTGAAATTTCCTCATATGCAGTCTCGCATATGGAAATAGTAGAATGCAGGATGCCATAAACCCCAAAGCCTGCAGAATTTGTCTTTCAGATAACTAGGTTTTTGTTGCCATTTGTTTGAAATATATTGTCAGTTGCCTTTGTTTGTCTGGCGTAAGGTAAGCCATCTGGGCAGTTGTATTCAAGCTTGCACCCAGGAATGTAATTATTTGAGAGAGTACCAGTTGGGATTTCTTTTCGTTTATTGTGTACTCTAGGCATGTTAGAAGCCTTCTTACAAATGTCAGATGTTGAAGAGTGTCCTTGTCCTCTGCTTGAATGATACAGTCATCCAAATGATGATAAATTTGTATGCTTCTTTGTCTGAAGAATGCAATTACTGGTGCTAGGTACTTTGTAAAGACCCTGGGCGCAGTAGATGAGCCAAAGGGCAGTGCAGAGAATTGGTAATGCAAAAAAACCTGCCTTGAAGCGGAGGAATCTTCTGCATGAATCCCTTATTGGGATATGCAGGTATGCCTCTTAAATCTAGAGTCACTAACCAAGCGTTCCTGCCCAGAATAGGCAGTAGCTGTTGTAAAGTCAGCATTTTGAATTTTGGAATGTCCAGGTACATGTTAAGTCCAGTACTGGACACCAAGAATAGTCTTTTCTGGGTACCAGGAAAAGTCTTGAATAAAAACCTAGTCTTTTTTTTCCTTTTCTGGTACTGGCTGAATAGCCCCCATATCCATGAGGGACATAACTTGTTTCTGAGCCTCTGGCCCACTGATTTTGTGGCAGATCTGGCCATCCGTTTGGAATTGGCAAAGTATGGAAATGAAATCTGTACCCCTGGGATACTATGCTCAATACCCACTTGTCTTGGGTAATTAACTGCCAATTTTGAGCATGAAGTGCTAGTTTTCCCCCCAAGGGGGGCTGCTAAAAGGTATGTGCTTGGTGATGGTAGAAGAAAATCATCGAGACTGCTTACTACTAGGTTGCGCTTTGTTTCCTCCAGATATGGAGGTGGAGGCACCCCATTGCTTTGACCTGTAAGAGCCCTGTGATTGGTATCTGGAGCCTTTTGAGTGCCTGGATTTGCCTTGAGTGGTTCTGTTGGACACAGGAAAGGACCAATTTTTAGTAGGCCAGGGCCTACTAAACCTTGGTGGCTGCACTTGCAAGAAATCTTTTATAGTTTGCATAGATGTAGCTTTATCTTCCATTTTCTTTAAAACCTCTTCTGCCTTATTACCAGAGTATCATGCTGCAAGGGAGCATCCAACAATTTAACTTTAACATGATCATGCAGATTTTGCTCCTTGAGCCAGGCATGCCTTCTAATCACAGATGCAGTAACTGCGGCCCTGCAAGAGGCCTCCATGGAATAAAAAACACATTGTAAAGTATGCTTTCCAACTTGTTCTGCTGAATGCAATAATTCCTGTAACTCTATTTTCCACACAGTCAGAAATCAACATAAGAAGTTATGTACTCACCATAACGTTCCATCTGAGTAGATAAACTTCATTTGTCTGCAACCTGTGGGTATCGGATCCGACTTCGGATCCGAGCTGGCAGTTTTCAACAGCTTAGATCCGAGCTCCTAGCTCCTCCCTCTACCCATAAACCCCTGCCAACCCTGACTGACCTCAGATCAAGTTTGCCCCCAAGCAGCAAATGCTACAGATTTACCAATTTCAAATGTCATCTCTGAAGACAGCAAAAGTGAATGATAGAAGGTCAGGGGGAAGGAGGGGGGGATGGTTGCTAACAAATGAAGTTTATCTACTCAGATGGAACGTTATGGTGAGTACATAACTTCTTAATCTGAAGTAGTTAACTTCATTTGTGCAGCAACCTGTGGGACAGAGTCCCCAGCTACCTGAATCTTGGGCGGCCATCATGGAAGGATGTTACGGAGCACTGCAGAGACAAAGGATGCTCTCCCTCTGGAGATAATATCCAGCTTATAATGGTTGATAAAGGTATGAGATGAGGCCCAAGTGGCGGCCGAACAAATATCATCTAAAGGAACCCTGGATCTAAAAGCAACAGAGGTAGACATAGATCGGGTAGAGCGGGCACAGACTCCCTGAGGCGCGGGCCTACCAGAACTTTCATAAGCCAAAGGAATACATTGCGAGATCCATAGAGACAACGTAACTTTGGATACAGATTTACCCAAATTCTTTTTGGCAAAGGAGACTAACAACTGGTCGGATTGCCTATGACCAGATGTCCTGTGAGTATAGAATCGAGGTTGTCTATGCACATCCGAATGTAATTTGTATTCTCCTTTGTTGTGATAGTTGGGAAAGAAGACTGGCAGATTAATGGACTGGTTGATATTAGATTCAGAAGCAACCTTAGGGAGAAAGGAGGGATTGCTCCTGAGGCAGACTATCCTTGTGGAAGGTTAGATACGGGGGTTTGACACAAAGGGCCTGAATTTCAGAAAATCTTCTGGCAGAGGTGATGGCGATGAGAATGGCGGTCTTCCAAGACAAATACTTGAGTTCCACTGAAGCTGCAGGCTCAAAGGGGGGAGATGTCAAAGCCTGAAGCACTAACGACAAATCCCACAGAGGTGCCACTTCCTTTACCGGAGGTCTGAGCAGGAAGGTGCCCTTCAGGAAGGTCTTGCACAGCTTTGAAGTGATCAAGGGATGCAGATCATGTCCGACATGGTAGTGAGAGATAGCTGCTAGTTGAACCTTGACAGTGGAACAGCTAGCTCCCTGGTGGCTTTGACTGGGGAAGAGATGCCGGGAGTCCTGGCTAGGAGTGGAACTGGAGCAGCCAAGCTGTGAGCTTGAGGCTGTCCAGGTTAGGGGTTGGGAGATGCAGGGGGTGGGAGATCAGATCCGGGATGGGATCTAGAATCCAAGGAGGATTGACCAGATGAGACCAAAGGTAAGGAAACCAAGTCTGACGAGGCCAGAATGGGGCAATGAGGATAATCCTGCTCCCCAACCGACTGGCTTTCTGTAGAAACTTCAGCATCAGGGGGAGAGGTGGATAAGCATAAAGCAGACCGGGAGGCCAAACATGCACCAGAGCGTCTCTCGGGGATTCCCCGACTTGGGGAATTAAAGCAAAATAGCTGCTGCATTTGGTGTTTGAGGGAGAGGTGAAAAGATCGCAACAGGGCTGCCCCCATTTGGCAAAAATCTGATTCGCTACGTGCGGATTGAGAGATCACTCGTAAGTGGAAAGGATGGTGCGACTGAGTTTGTCCGCCAGGATGTTGGACCGTCATGGAATGTGCGTTGCAATGAGAAAACGGTTGGCGTAGATCGCCCATTCCCACACTCTCATGGCCTCCCGACAGAGCGGGTAAGACCTGCTTCCCCCTTGTTTGTTGATGTACCAGACAACCGACATGTTGTCAGTCTGGATCGCAATCGTCCCTACAGGAAGAAGGTCCTGAAGTGCTTGCAACGTTAACAGCACTGCCCTCATCTCTAGGACACTGATATGCAAAGAGGTCTCCGTATCGTTCCACGTGCCTTGGACAGTCCTGCCCAAAGAGTGCCCCCCCCCGACCAGAGGCGAGAGGCGTCCGTGGTCACCGTGGCCAGTGGAGGGGCAATAGAGAAGGGGCGCCCCATGTGGAGATCGCAGCCACCACACGAGAGCCCTCTTGCAAGCCCTGCTGAGGGAAATGGGATGACTCGGAGGGTAGTGAAGAAAAGACCACTGGACTTGGAGGGTCCACTGTAAGACCCTCATGTTGAGACGTGCCATAGGTAACAAGTTGACTGCTGCTGCCATCTAGCCTAGAGCCCTCAGGAACAACTCCGCCGGTGGAGATGAAGATAAAAGGATGGCCCGCACATGAAACCTCAGGATTCGAAGTCTCCCTGGGGTTAAGAAGGCTACAAGATTGATTATGTTTAACCTGGCCGCGATGAAATCTATGACTCTGGTCGGGTGAGAGCAGATTTGTCTGTATTTATTGTGATCCCTAGCCAGGGAGCAAGGTGAAGAAAATGATCCCTGGCTGTACAGAGTAGATGCCTTGTCGAGGCGGTCAGGAGCCAGTTGTCCAGGTACGGAAAAACCTGTATTCCCTGGAGCCTCAGGTGGGCTGCTATCACTGCTAACACTTTGGTAAACACCCTGGGGGCTGAGGTGAGACCAAAGGGGAGAGCCCTGAATTGGTAATGACTGGCCCCTAGCCGGAAGCGGAGAAACCTCCTGGATCGTCTGTCCATTAGAATATGGTAGTATGCATCCTTGAGGTCTATCGAGCACATCCAATCGTTCTCCCGTAATAGGGGGAGAATAGATTGAAGAGTGACCATCTGGAACTTTTCTTTGGTTACTGAAAGGTTCAAAAGGGAGAGATAGAGGATTGGCCTTAAGTCCCCCGTCTTTTTTGGCACCAAAAAGAACCTGGAGTAAAAACCTGATCAGAGCTGGTCTGGGGGGACGTGTTGGATGGCTCTTTCTAGCAGCTGCTAGATTTCCGCAGCTGCGACCTCCCTCTGATCGGGTGGGACATCGGGGAGGTGTTTAGGGAAGAGTAGAGGGCAAGAGAAGGGGATCGGGGAGGTGTTTAGGGAAGAGTAGAGGGCAAGAGAAGGGGATCTGGTAACCTCTGGATATGATGCGAAGCACCCAGCGGTCTGTCGTGATAGACTCCCAAGCTTCCAGGTGCCTCGACAAACGCCCCCCGACTGCCTCCAGAGTGGAGCATTCAGGCAACCCTTCAGGGCTGTTGCGTGGGCCGATCAGAGAAAGGTTCTCTGGACCCAAAGTTCTTCGTGCCCCCTCTGCCTCTAGGGCGGCGTCCTCCCTGTCCTCCTCTGCCGCGGAAGGACTGGGGGTCTGGAGCGGACTGGGATTGTTGCGACATCCAGAACCACATCATCTTCTGTCCCTCTTGGTTCTTGGAGAAGGACCTCTGGGGAGCAGAGAAGCGGACTCTGATGGCAGACGTCTTCCCTTCCTTTTCGCTCTGGACCAAGGTGTCGCGAACGGTCTTCCCAAATAGGGCAGAACCATCAAAAGGGGCATTTGCGAAAGACGTCTTGAAGGGTTCCGCGAAATCACAATGCCGGAGCCAGGCCTGACGCCTCATGACGAAACCTGCTCCGCTGGCTCTAGCGGCTCCTTCCATGGCATGGGATAGTAGCCGCATAGAGGTATTGGAAATGGACCTAAGTGGCCATACGGGTGGAGTACAACTGTTTGTCCTCCGCTGACATGGACTCCGGGGGCGATGCAGCGTATTCTTTAATAAGATCCCGCTGCAGCCGAATAACATGTGCCATGTAGTTCAGTGACCTCACCGAGAAGGACGCTGAACTAAACACCCACTTCCCTAAGCGGTCCATCGCGTGGGAATCCTTGCCCGGGGGGGAGGGGTTGGACAGAGGGGCTCTCCTGAGCTAGTTCCCTCTTAGTGGCCGGGGGGGACCCTTGCTCCAGTGGGGCCTGTCGGCAGGGGGACTGAGGATCCTGTCAGGGCATTTCGGGACTGGCTCCACAGTGTCCGGCTCCTTCCACGCCCTGGTGGTAATCAGGTCCACCAGGGGGTCGGCCGGAGGGGACACCCAAGAGGTAGAAGGGCCTGCTTCAAATGCCTCCAGGAACACGGCTTCGTCTGAGGTCGGCTTTGGGGCAGACCACCCCCCTCTGATCCTAAGCATATCCATGATGTCCCCAAAGGGACATCCTCGAGGGGTGAACTTGGGGAGCCTTCCCTCTCCTCCAAATCAGTGTCTTCGGTTAAGGACTCAGGGGAGTTCAAGTGCCTCCTTTTGCACTTCCGCTTGTGGGGGATCTCCTTGGGGGGGCTGTCAGAGGAGGCCTCACCAGCAACATCCTGCTCCAAGGGAACGACCTGGGACATTGAAGCAGGCTGTCCCTGGGGCCGGGTGATGGAAGTCAGACCCAATAGAGAAGGAGTGCGGGGTGGAGCTGTGGCAAGAATCGGGGGCCTGGAAGCAGTCGACAGAGCCCTCTCTACCATGTCAAACGCTGAGGGAGAGCCACTCTCTCTGGGATCTGAGAGCAGGCCCTCACTCTGATCAGACAGGTGGATCGTTGCCAGCGCCGAAGCAATCAGATCCGACGGCCTAGTATGCTCCGACCTGGACGGTGCCGAAGGCATACTGAAACCCTCGGATCCGAAGCTCAGCCCTCATCTCAGAGAGCTCGGATCCGACAAAAACGGACCCGACAGGCTCGAGGGAAGAGTCGGCGCCGAAGTACCAGAGACTATCGGCGCCGACCCACCCCCGGTTCCAAGGCTGCCCGGCTCCGAACCCGGGAAGCTGGACGGAGAAGGAGCTATTGGGGCAAAGAAAGGGGTCGAGCTCCCCCCCGGAGGGAAGGGGGGGGCAGGAGAACTCCCATCTGCAGTTGGGCCTGGAGGAATCTTTGCATCATCCGGTCCAAGTCTGCGTCGGAAAGGCTACGCGTAGATCTCGAAGAGGCCACCGAGGCGGGACGGGAGTGCCGCCTCGATGACCTTGAAGGAGATCTGGTCTCCTCTTCCTCAGGACCCGGTGAAAAACAAGGGGACCGGATCAGAGCAGAAGGAGACCGGGAAGCCCTGGAGGGAGAAGACCGCTCAGCCGGGGGAGCCGAAGCGGAGACCTTGGCCCTCCGCTTGTGGTGCTTCTCCCTCCTCTGGTCTTTCCTGGCCTCCCTCTCCTCCGGGCCTATAGTGGGAGGTTAAGTCCTGGACGGGGGGGAAGAGAGGCAGGCGTGGCCGCCGCCAAAGCTGCAGAGGTAGCCATGGTAGGACTGGAGGCCGAAGCCGAATCAGGGAGCAGGAGACCCGCCAGGATCAGCTTGGATCTCCGGTCCTTGAGTGCCCTGGGGTTGACCGCCGTGCAGATGGTACACCCAGAGGAAAGGTGTTGAATCCCCAAGGCACAGAACACAGAGTGTGGCCATCAGCCAGTGAAAGCTTATTGCCACACTCGGTGCACTTCGAGAAGATAGGTTTTGGGGCCTCAGATATTTTTAAAACTAAAGAAACACACACGCTAGGCCCAAACGAACCAGCGAGGGAGAGGGAGGGAAAAATATATATAAACTAAAGAAGATTTAAGCTAAGGGAAACAGGTACGGGCCTAACACACGGTACTCAGAAATTCGCTAACGACGGAGCTCGAGAATCCAGCTGCTGACAAGCGCGGCAAACTAGATCTAGGTTCAGTCAGGGTTGGCAAGGGTTTATGGGTAGAGGGAGAAGCTAGGAGCTCTGATCTAAGCTGTTGAAAACTGCCGGCTCGGATCCGAAGTCGGATCCGATACCCACAGGTTGCTGCACAAATAAATTTTTCTATTTTTTTTTCCTCACAGAAATTCGCCAACGACGGAGCTCGAGAATCCAGCTGCTGACAACAAGCGCGGCAAACTAGATCTGGGGTCAGTCAGGGTTGGCAGGGGTTTATGGGTAGAGGGAGAAGCTAGGAGCTCGGATCTAAGCTGTTGAAAACTGCCGGCTCTAATCCGAAGTCGGATCAGATACCCACAGGCTGCTGCACAAATTAAGTTAACTACTTCAGATTTTACTGTTTCAGTAAGCCCATAACATGCTGTTGATGTTTAAGCATCTGAAACTGGCACTTTAAGGCTCTGATTGCCAAGGTAGCAGACGTATAAACCTTTTTCCCCATCTATCCAGCACCCTGGAATCTCTTATGAGAGGGGTAGGAATTTTGGCTGTAGAGGCCTTTACACCCTTGGGACCCTGAGAAATAGTCTCTGGATCAGCAGCAGGATTTTTGAATAGAAATTTGTGGGAGTCAGGAACCCTATATCTGTCTGGCTTACTAGAAACCGGAGGTAGGGAATCAGGAGCCATGCTTGATTCTGAAAACACATCATCCACAATGTCTAGAACAGGGGGCATAGCCAAAGGCCTATGCTGCGGAAGAAAAAAATCTCAGCCTATTTTTTGATTCAGAAAAAGCCCGACTCCCCCAGTGAAAATGTTCCCTTAAAGTATGCAAAGTTTCTCCAAGAGTAATCCTCAGGAGGAGATGCAGATGGGATGGATTCCTCTGCATCAGAATCCTCACAGGGTGGAATAGAAAATTCCTGATCAGAAGAAATGGAAACCTGATCTGAAGATTCATAATCAGTGCCTTGACTAGGCCTCTTAGTGTGTGTGTGTGTGTGTGTGTGTGTGTGTGTGTGTGTGTGTGTGTGTGTGTGTGTGTGTGTGTGTGGGGGGGCTGATCAAGGTAATTACGTACTCAGCCATTTTGATCATCTGTTTTTTAGGCATAGGGGCCTGAGCACGTGGTCATGCGTTGGTTTTTTAGACATAGATGTTTTTGACCTTGTTTTTGAGGCTGGCGTCTGTTTTATATAAAAATGTTGAGGCCTGAAAACACCATCAGAAGCTGGTGCCTGCTCAGCGGCTCTGGACCCATCCAGGGGAGAGACAACCGCAGGTTCAATACTTGGAAGTGTATAGTGGCATACCAGACTCCGAATGGGTCTCGGTAGAGGCCTGCAAATCAAAAGTAATGGGCATCAGGGGCTGCGAAAGTGCCTCTGAGTACCGGCGACTGGCTTAGGAGAAGCTTAGTCAGTGATTTTGGACCTAGACGGTCTTTTTCTTTGCGTTTTTTGTGAATTCAGGTAGTCTGATTGCTAACGGACATTTCTGGATAGTTAAATCTTGAACCAAAATTTTTAGAAGCAAATGTATACCAACGCTTAATAGTGCGTTGGTTAAATTTAGCACAAAACTGACAGCAAGGAACATTGTGGTCAGGACCTAGGCAAGGAATACAGTACAAATGAAAATCCTTATGAGGTATTTGCTTCCCACAAGTAATACAGTTATTAACTTTTACTGACATCGGTAAGGAGCAAGAAAAAGTTTCACCAATGGGGTACTTAACTTCAGGTTGAAGACTTCGGTTCTGAAACTCGAAAACGAAACTTTAAGGAGTCGGCCGACCGGCACTTGCAAACTGCTTCAGCTTCGGGCACTGCGCGGCAAGAAAGACTGATTAAAATGGAGTCAGCTGCATGTGTTATACCCCCTGATGACCTGACATCATGGAAGATGAGACGGCAACCGACGCAGGACCCAAGACTTTGCTATTCAGGCTGACTAAGGGCAACCTGCCAGCAGATCACCCAAATGTAATGACTGCCACATTGAAACACGAACAACATGTGGGTAACAGCTCTGTAGGTCATTCAGCGTCGACGTCAAAAGTCTTCTGCCACAATCCAGTCAGATCCATCCTTCCACACATCCTCTGAAGCTTTGCAGATGTCTGGTCTTGACATTGAGGGGGGACGGAGATTGATTATCTCAGAGGGTCCTAGAGGGATTCCACAGATATTGGTCAAGTAGTAAGTTCCAGGCTCTCTTGCTGAATCTTGCCAAGGGTTGGAACCTCCAGTATTTGTTAGGGCTGATGTCCCCTTCCAAGAAAAGAAAGTGAAGCATATTTCAGTCTGGATCCTCACTTATTTTCTGCCTTGATGGCCCTAAAGCCTCCTCAAGGGGTTTCACTACCTGCACCTCCTTGGACCTGTATCCCTTCTAAACAACTTAGGGAACCAGATTCCTCAGATGAGGATTCAGTGACTGCTGAGTGTTTTTTGTCCTATTCTTCACAGATGCCTTCGCCTCTGGCTTATGGTTCTGATGAAGAGGAGTCTGTTAGCCCTAAATCTCCTTTTGAGGAATTGTCCTTTAGGGACAAAATTGCTAGGATGATGCAATACTTTAAGTGGGATTCTTCTCAAGTGTCTTGATATTCAGAGACGAAATTATGAGTTGCTTCAGCTGGATACCCCTAAACCATCGGCAGTTCATCCTGTATTGGCTGCCTTGTTAGATGCTTTCATTGCTGCTTCCAAGTCTCCTGATTCTCATCTCCTACTCCCAAGAAACCTGACAGGCTCTATAAAATTCCTGAAAATTGTAGGTTTTTATTAAAATGTCCTTCTGCTGATCCTTCTGTGGTTTCAGTCTCTTCTAGCAAACATTCTAAGCGGTTGCTCTTTTCCAAACCTTTGCCTTCTGATAAGGTTAGCAGGGCAATGGAGAGGATCAGTAATGCTTCTACTTTGGCCTTTAGGGCTGTTAATTACCAGACTCACATGACCAGCTATGCTCTGGTCTTGATTGCTCAGGTTTGTCAGGTTATTTCTGACTTTCCCGATTCGGAAGGCAAATCCTCTGCCTTATTTTTAGGTTCTTCTTCTCAAGTGGCTCGCCACTAACTTTAGCTATGATGCTGCTGATGTCTCTTCTACGGCTGCAGCTTTTGGGTCTGCCGTGAGGCATTATTCTTTGCTTAGTCTTCAGTTTGTGCCTGAAGACATTAAGGCTAAGTTGTTGGATGCTCCTTGGGATAAGCATGCTTTTGAGAATGCTACTGCTGACATGTTTAAGTCTCTTCAAGAGAATGGAAAAGCCTTGCAGGACATTAAACATTTTTGTCTCTTCTGTTCCCAAGTTCCAGAGGAATTATGCTTCTGCTTTTGTTCGCAGGCAACCCCGCCAGACCTTCAAGGACAGGAAGAGTGGGAGGTGGGCCCCCTCTAAGGCTTCTCAGATTTCTGTGCCTCAGAAGCCTCCTTTATCTGATAAGCCCCTCTCTCTTTCTGACAATTTGCTCCACCCCACGCCCCCTTTTAGACCAGGTTACTTTGTCCCTTTGGCTTTCCGTTTGCCTTCCAATTTGGCATCTCATCACTTCAGACTCTTGGGTTCTTTCTATCTGTTAGGGTTACTTCAGGTTATGGAAGTCTCTCCCTTATTTTTCAGGGATTCCTCAACCTCCTCTACAGCAAAGTACAGTTTTGTACCTACCATAAATGTAGATGTTCGAAGATCCACATTGCTGCAGTCCTAACACTTGGGTAGTCCACTGTCCCAGTCGGCCCGAATACCAAAGTATAAGGCTGACGTCGGTCAAGGCGCATTTGTCTGACATCAGGACGTCAGGGTACAAATGCGCATGACCGACGTCATATCCTCAGTCTTTTCTTGCCCCAGATGTCAGAAGACCCTAAAAAGATAAGGCCAAAACCAAAAAACACCAAAACACTCCTGTGCCTAAAATATGTACAATATATACAAATGTACAAAAAATAGAACCTCACCCACACAACCACCCCTAAACACAGAGGGAAGGAGGGAGGTAAATTGGACTGCAGCAATGTGGATCTTCGAACAGCTACATTTATGGTAGGTACAAAACTGTACTATGTTCTTCATCTCACATTGCTGCAGTCCTAACACTTGGGTAGAATCCCAAAGCAGAGGTAAGGGAGGATGGCTAAACTATAATGAAGCAGGAGCTGCCAAAATGCCCTGCAACACAGCAGTGGCAAAACCAGCCCTGGACTTAGAATAGAGAGGAAGGTGGTAATGCTTGGAGAAAGTATGCACAGAACTCCAAGTAGCTGCCTCCAAAATATCCTTAGTTGCCACCCCCCTTAGAAATGCTGTTGAAGTGGCAGTAGCCCTAGTGGAATGAGGCCTAATCCCAGCTGGAATCTCCTTGCCATGATGGGAGTAACAGAATGCAATGCAAAACCCAATCCACTTAGATATAGTTTGTTTTGACACAGGCTTGTCCTGAGAACTCAAAGCAAAAGAAACAAACAACTGCTGAGACTGCCTAAAATCCCTAGTCCTGCTTAAATAATAACGCAACTGCCTGTGCACATCTAAAGTGTGCAAAATCTTTTCCCCTCTATTTTGGGGATCTGCATAAAAAGTAGGCAAATGAATAGTTTGGTTTAAAGCCACACTAGAAACCACCTTAGGCATAAATGAAGGATTAGTACGTAATGATACCCTATCTTTATGAAAAATCAAAAAAGGCTCCACCGCCATAAGGGCCTGCAATTCAGAAACCCTTCTTGCAGAAGTAATGGCCAACAAAAAGCAGTCTTCCATGACAAGTATTTCAACTCAGCAGTAGCCGAGGCTCAAAAGGTTGTAGAGTAAGTTTCTCCAACACAAAATTGAGGTCCCAAGCAGGAGTAGGAGCTCTTCATGGGGTCTTATATTCTTTGCCCCTCTAAGAAATTGCTTGAACAAAGGATGAGAAAACAATGGTGGGTCACAATCATAGTGAGCTGAAATTGCTGCAGCATGAATCTTAATGGAAGAGAAAGACAAACCTTTGTCCAATAGCTCAGTAAGATATTGAAGAGCCACACTCAAATTAGGCTCAGAAACATCCAAATCCTTTGCTGCACTCCAAAATAAAAATCTCTTCCATTTTTCTGCATACACTTTGTGTACTAGGTCTTCTGGCTTCCATAATCACATTCAAAACCTGTTGAGGAAGTTGAGACCTGCTGTGGTTCAAAACAGAATATGCCAGGCTGTTAGATGAAGAGAGTGAAGCTTGACATTGAGTAGATGACCGTCCCTCTGAGACAAAAGGTGTGGAATTAAAGGTAAAGGCCATGGAGGCTTTCTTACCAGATTCCTCAGTAATGGGTACCAGTGTTGCCGAGGCCAATCTGGAGCTATCAAAATCATCCTTGGCTTGTCTTGTCTGGCCTTTAGGAGTGCCTTTGGGAGGAGAGGCAGAGGTGGAAAGGCATACACATGAAGATTTTCCCAACTGAACGAAAGAGCATCCACTTTCCAAGCTGTGTGATGAAAACTTTTCGTGCAAAACTTTGGCAGCTGGTGGTTTAGTGGAGAAGCGAACAGATCTATGTCTGGAGTTCCCCATGACACTGTCAATTTTTGAAATACATGAAGATCCAGTTTCCACTCGTGGGGATCCATGATTTGCCTGCTTAACACATCTGCTAAGGAGTTCTGTGCTCCTGGCAGAAACCTTGCCTGAAGAGTAAGCTGCAAGCTGAGCGCAGTCTCCCACAAAATCATTGCTTGCCTGCATAGAGGATAAGAATGTGTTCCCCCTTGCTTGTTGATGTACCACATGACAGTTGTGTTGTCTGTTAGAATCAACACCTGCCCTGGAAGAAGTAACTCCTTGAAAGCCATCAATGCAAACTGGACTGCTAACATCTCCTTCATGTTGATATGTAGATGCTGTAGTCTGGCAGGCCACTTGTCTTGTATCCACTTTCCATTCAGATGAGCTCCCCAAGCTATGTCTGAGGCATCTGTCGTTAGAATCTGACTCGCCTCTGGCCGGGTCACAGAGAGTCCCTTGTTTAGGTGACATTCCTGAGCCCACCACAAAATTCCTTTTGAATGCAAGGTATTATTTGAATGACAGTGTCCAGATCCTGGCAGTGCTGTGTCCATACATTTTTGAGATACCATTGTAGCTTCCTCATATGCAGTTTGGCATTGGGAAGCACCAGAATACAAGATGCCATGAACCCTAATGCTTGAAGGACTGTCCTTGCAGTCAGCACGGACTGATGAGATAGTTGATGGAAGTAAAGGGATAGACTCTTGTTTGTCCGGGGTTAAAAAGGCCATCTGGGCTGCTGTATTCAGTCTCACACCCAGAAAGCACATGTCTTGAGAGGGTACTAGACTGGACTTTATTTCGTTCACAGAATACCCCAGGCATCTTAGCACTGCTATCACATATTCCAGATGCTGAAGAAGCTCGTCCTTTTCCTGAGCCAGAATCAGACAGTCGTCCAAGTAAGGATAGATTTGTATTCCTTTTAGCCTGAAAAAAGCTACAACTGGAGCCAGAACTTTTGTGAATACTCTGGGCAGTAGATAAGCCAAAGGGCAATGCAGAGAACTGATCATGGGAATTTCCAGCTCGAAACGCAGATACTTCCTGCAACTGAGTCTGATAGGCACATGAAGGTAAGCCTCCTTGAGATCTAAAGTTACCATCCAGTGATCTTTGCCCAGCAGAGGTAAAAGCTGTTGTAACGTCAACATTTTGAACTTGGGAATGTCCAAATAAGTGTTGAGGATAGACAAATCCAAAATTGGTCTCCACGTGTTCCCCTTTTTGGTACTAGGAACAGGCGAGAATAAAATCCTAGGCCCCTTTCTGGCACAGGAACCGGCTGAATGGCCCCTATCTGGAGCAACAGAGAAATTTGCTTGTGAGCCTCTTTTCTTTGTATAGGAGGAATGTCTGGCATGCCTTTGAAAGGAGGCAAGGTATGGAAATAAAACCTGTAACCGTGGTGAGCGATATCCAATACCCATCTGTCTTGGGTAATAACACTCCAGTTTTCTTTGAAAAGTACCAGCCTTACTCCCAAAGGGGCTGCCAAGCGAGAAGGCTCTGGCAGCTGAAAAGGCAAGTCATTGGGTCTGCTTACGAAAGGACTGACCCCTGCCCTCACCAGAAGACTGGGCAGGCGAACTGCCTGTTCTAGGCCTAAAAGAACCTTGAGCTCTGCCCCTACCACGTCTAGATCTACCCCTAGACTGAGAATCATAAGAAGGATAAGTCCACCCCTTAGTAGGCCAATTTCTACTAAACTTTGGAGGCTGAACCTGCAAAAATCTTTAACAGTCTGCATAGACTTAGCCTTGTCCTCCATTTTCTTTAAAACTGCGTCCACAGGCGCACCAAATAACACATCAGATTGTAAAGGAGCATCTAAAATCCTTGTCTTTACATGTTCAGCTAAATTCTGATCCCTGAGCCAGGCGTGCCTGCGAAGAACAGAACCAGTGGCTGCCACCCTCGAAGAGGCCTGTACAGCATCAAAACCACATTGCAAGGAATGCTTACCCACCTGTTCAGAAACATGAACTAAATCCTGCAACTCTTTACACTCAATACCAGAGCATCTACCTTAGACTTCAATTGTGAAAGGAGATAATTTTGGTATTTCAACATGTGAAACTGGCAATTCAAAGCCCTCATGGCTAAAGTGGAAGAAGTATACACCTTTTTCCCCCATCTATCCAAAGCCCTTGCCTCTTTATCAGAAGGAACAGGATTTTTAACAACAGAAGCCTTAACACCCTTAGGGCCCTGAGAAACAGTTTCTGGATCTGCCCTAGGACTCTTAAAAAGATACTTATGAGCTTCAGGCACCCTATAATACCTGTCCGGTTTAACTGGGGCAGGAGGCAAAGAATCAGGGTTCAGGAAGCCTCTGCAAAAACATCCTCTACCACATCCAGAACAGGAGGTATAGCTAAAGGCCTATGCTGGGGTAGAAACAAAAATTCCCTAAGCCTTTTCCTAGAATCAGAGAAATCTTGACCTTCCCATTTAAAATGCTCCCTCATGGAATGAAGGGTCTCTGAAAAAGAAAAATCCTCAGGAGGAGAAGCCGAAGGTGTAGAGTCATCTACATCAGAATCACAATAAGGAGGATACTCCTGCAAGTCTTCAGCCGAAGACTCAGAAGCCTCCGAACACTGCTCAAAACTCTCAAGCTCAGGCTCCACCCTAGGCCTCTTATCAGGGGGGGGTATAGAACCTCTAATCATAGTAATCAAATCTTCTGCCATTTTAAGCATATGTTTCTTAGGCACAGACCCTGAAGACCTAGGAGACCCCACTGAAGTTAACCCTGGCCTGCCTCTAGAAGGAGCCTTGGAAACAGAAGGGAGGGCCTAACCACCTTAGGAAGGGAGGGAGAACAGCTACCTGAGAAGCCCCTTCAGCCTGGCCTACCTCCTGAGAGGACACATCTTGTAACAGTAAAGTCTCTCCCCGAGAATCCAAAGGAACTTCTGGTAGAACCACCGGCTCCACCGAGCCCTCTAAAGAAACGACGTCCGGGACAGGCGGTTCTTCCACCTAGGCTTCGCTGCTTTGTCCTTGCGCTTTTAGCAGCGGGCCGGAGCATCCGACGGCATGTTGTAATTACAACGCTTCCCAAAAACTAACCTGGCACAATCTAATCTTCTCTTAATAGTGCGTTTGTTAAATCTAGCACAAGAGCGACAGCCAACAACGTCGTGCTCAGGCCCTAAGCAAGGTATACACAATGTATGGTAATCTCTATGAGGTATCTGTTTCCCACAAGAAATACAGTTATTCACTTTTTCTGACATCCGGTTAAATACTATGGCAAGAAAAACCAAAATATTCCCAGGTACTTAGCCAACTTTGATTCGGTCTGAAACTCCGACTTCAGAAAATTTCAGAACGCCAACCTGCACTCAATACTGCTTCTGCATCGGACCATGCGGCAAAAAAGACTGAGGATATGACGTCGGTCATGCGCATTTATACCCTGACGTCCTGATGTCAGACAAATGCGCCTTGACCGACGTCAGCCTTATACTTTGGTATTCGGGCCGACTGGGACAGCGGACTACCCAAGTGTTAGGACTGCAGCAATGTGAGATGAAGAACATCTTCCTCATTTCCCAGAAGTTCTATGATCCCTGGTGAACCAAGTAACCAAATCAACCTGCCCCCCCCCCTTCCCAAGTGGGAAAGGTGTTTCATTCCAGAATGCTCCTGGTTCCTTGAAAGAAGGCACTTTGGGACCTATTCTGGATCACTCCTGGCTCAACACCTTTCTCAAGGTCCCTTCTTTTTCTATATTTCATCTTGAAAAAGTTATGTCTTACCATAACATTCCATCTGTATTGTTGATCCTTGTTCAGTCATTACATGTGGGAATCGGTTCTGACCTCTGAACCGAGCCGGCCATCTTCCAAGCTCGCACCAGCTACAAACTCTCGAGCTAAAAACTCTTACCCAGAATTCCCCTCTCCCTGTTACCTCAGACTGAGTTTGCAAGTCAAAAGAAGGTAAAGGCTACCTCTGGTCAAATGAGCAAACAGAACCGGATGGTGAGATTCACTAGAAGCCACGGAAGGGAGAAGGAGGGAGGGACATAATGACTGAATGAGGATCAGCAATACAGATGGAACGTAAAGGTAAGACATGATATTGTTAATCCTCTTACAGTCCTTACATGTGGGACAGAGTCCCTAGCTACCCTTTATTCCTGGGAGGCTCTCATGGAAGGACATTCCGGAGCACTATAGAACCAAAAGATGCTCTTCCCCTGGAGGCAAAATCCAATTTGTAATGATTGATGAAGATATGAGGAGTAGCCCAAGCTGCAGCTGCACAAATGTCATGTAAAGAGGCTCTGGCATGGAAGGTAGCAGATGTTGCCGCCGACCTTGTAGAATGAGCCTTTATGGTAGTAGGTAATGGAATATTACGTTTTCTATAAATTAAGGTTACGCAGTCTTTAAACCATTTAGCCAATGTGACCTTAGCAACAGCACATCCTAATTAGGTCCAGAATAGGCCAAAAATAACTGGTCTGATTTACGAGAAGCCTTAGTCCTGTTCAAATGGAAGCGAATTTGCCTGTGAATATCTAGGGTATGTAGGCAATACTCTCCTCGGTTTGAATAATTGGGGAAGAAAACTGGCAATTCAGTGGTTTGACTAATGGACATTTCAGAGATCACTTTTGGCAGAAAGGAAGGATTAGCTCTCAATGACACTAACTCTATTAAAAAATCAAATATGGTTTCTTGATGCATAAGCCTTGAAGCTCAGAGATACGTCTGGCAGAAGTAATGGCGACCAAAAACAAGGTTTTCCATGACAAATATTTGAAGTCGCAAGAAGAAGCTGGTTTGAAAGGTGGCATTGTCAAAGCTTGTAGGACTAATGACAGGTCTCATGGTTGAGTAGGTTCTCTAAAAAGGGGTTTTAGATGATTCACGCCTTTTATGAAAGTCTTGCATAATTTGTGTGACATAAGAGTCTTGGACACCATCATGAAAATTAGACATTAAAGCCAAATGAACTCTAATGGTAGAGACAGATAGACCAGACTGAAATAAGGTAGACAGATATTCCAGTACTATTGACACTGGTGCTGGAAAAGGATCTACTTGTTTTTGTTTCAGCCAAAAACTAAATCTTTTCCACTTGCTGAGATATGCAATTCTGGTGGAAGACTTACGAGATGCAATAAGAATGTCACGTACTGACAAAGAAAGATCATTCTCCCTGGCAATCAAAGGAATTGGAGGATCCAAGCTGTGAGCTTCAGGCTGTTCAAGCTGGCGTGAATCAGATTCTGCGGATGGGAGATCAACCCTGGGGTTGGATGGAAAATCCACAAGTTGATCTAGCAGGTGAGGCCAAAGGAAGGGAAACCAAATCTGACAAGGCCAATATGGTGCTATGAGGATTACTTTGCTCTTCAACCGGCAGGCTTTCTTCAGAAACTGGGGAATGAGGGGGGCGGTGGAAATGCATAAAGCAGACCCAAGGGCCACTGTTGGACTAGAGCGTCCCTGGGTGACTGTCCCGGAGGAGGAACCAGGGAGAAATAGTTGCTGCATTTGTAGTTGGTCGGGGACGCAAAGAGGTCACAGCAAGGAAGGCCCCAGCGGTTGAAAATCTGCTATCAAGGGATTCAGGGACCACTCGTGAGGTTGTAGAATACACCTGCTGAGTCTGTCTGCTATCACGTTGGAACTCCCGAGAATGTGCGTTGCTCGAAGAAAGCAGTTGGTAGCCATCGCCCATTGCCATATCCTCATGACCTCTCGACAGAGTGGGTAAGATTTGGTTCCACCTTGTTTGATGTACCAGACCACAGCCATGTTGTATCACAATAGTCCCAGATGGCAGCAGGGGATGGAATGTTTGCAACGCCAAAAGCACCACCCTCAGCTCTAGAACATTTCTATGCAGATGGGCCTCCATTTCGGACCAAGTATCTTGGACTGTCTGTCCCCGAAATAGCCTTCACCCCATCAAGGAGGCGTCCGTGGTCACTGTGGACTTGGGCTGTTGGGGGTGGGGGGAGAAGGGGCGAGACCATTGTGATGGATTGTGCGCCATCCACAAATTTAAATCTTGTTTGCGCCTGTGAGCTACCCGAATCTTGGCTGAAAGAGGCTACTGAAAGGGATACCATTGGGTGAGCAGTAGCCACTGCAGAAGCCTCATGTGAAACCTGGCCAGGGGGACAATCATAATGGAGGCTGCCATGGAACCAAACAACTGGAGAACAGAATGTGCTGTGGATTTCTCCCTTGAAAGGATTGGAATCAGTTGCTGCTTTATCCTTAGAATTCTGTGCTCTGGAATGGATGCTCTACAATTGTTTGTATTCAAGATGACCCCTATGAATTCTGTGGACTGAGATGGGGTGAGATTGGATTTTTGCCACTTTATGGTTATGCCTAGCCTTTCTGCAGTGAGGAGAGAGTATGCCAGGGCTTCTTCCAATAGATGTCTGGTGGGGTCGGAGATGAGCCAGTCATCTAGGTATGGAAAGACCTGGAATCCTTGTAGTCCCAAGTGAGCTGTGACGACTGCCATGCACTTTGTGAACACTCTGGGGGCTATACAAAGTCTGAAGGGCAGTACTCTGAACTGGTAATGGACTGGCTCCTGCACGGAAGCAAAGGAATCTTCTTGATGGTCTGCCCACTTATGTGGTAGCACGCATCTTGAAGATCTATCGAGCACATCCAATTGTCTTTTTCCAAAAGTGGAAGGACAGACTATTGTGATAATCCAGAATTTCTGTACTTTTACAAACTTGTTCAGTACACCGAGATCCAAAATTGGTCTCCAGTCCCAGTTTTTCTTTGGCACCAAAAATAGTCTCTAGTAGAATCCAGATCCTATCTGGTCTGGAGGGACTATTTGGATGACTTTCTTAGCAGCTTTGAAATCTCTAACGCTGCTTCCTCCCTGTGACTGGGTGGAAAGTCGGGTAAACTTGTTAGGGGAGGAGGACAAAGGTCGAAGGGGATATGATAACCTCTGGTTATTATCCTTTGTACTCAAGAATCGGTGGTAATGGTTAGCCAGGCAGAAGGGTACAAAGAGAAACTACCCCCAACCACTTCCAGAGGAAAGCAGTTGGGCCGCTCTTCAGGAGCGCTGGTAGGAATGGCCAGGGAAAGAATCCCTGGAACCCTGGTTACGCAGACACCCTCTGCCCCAAAAAGGGAGTCTTCCCTGCGAGTTTCCCACTCTGCCTCTAGGGGAGAAACTCTGCCGGCCTGTGTGTCATGGAAAGAACCTTGAGACTTTTTGTGCCATATCTTCCCACTTTTCTGGTTTCTGGAGAAAGCCCATTGAGAGGAAGAAAAACGGACACCCACAGCAGAAAGGGTCTTACCGTCCTGTTCACATCTGGCCAGTGTGCTTTTAACCTTGGGTCCAAACAACGAGGCTTCAATGGGAGCATTGAGAAAGGAAACCTTGAAGGGTTCCACAAAATTACACAAGCGCATCCAGGCATGTCGTCTCAGGACAATGCCTAAACCCACCACTCTAGCTGTTCCTTCTGATGCGCGAGATCAGGCGCATGGAGGAGTCAGATATCGATTCGATGGTGGCTAGTTGAGAGGCCAACTCAGACACAGCTCCAGCCAAAGTTTCAGAGAGCTCAGAAATTAAGTCTCTTTGAAGCCTGATAAAATGTGCCATATAGTTCAGGAAGCTGCCTGCAAAGGTCACTGATGCAAAAGTACGCTTCCCTATTCTGTCCAGAGCCTGGGACGCTTTGCTGGGCGGATGGACAGTCTGGCCTTCTGCCAGGTCCTTTTTAGTTGCAGCCGTCACCACCAAAGCATCTACAGGAAGGCCTTTGGACCAATGGGGATCACTAGCAGGAGGGGACAAAATTTTATCTGGCCCCCGGGGAATGGCCTCAATGATGTCAGGAACCTTCCACGCACGCTGCACAATGAGCCGGACAAGTTCGTCAGCAGGTGGAGTAACCCAGGAGGTAGGGGGCCAGGCACGAAAGGCCTGCAGGAACACAGACTCTTCAGAGGTCTGGTTAGAGGTCTGCCAGTCTCCTCTCTGTTTAAGGATTTCAAAGATATCACCAAAGGATACCTCAGAGGGTGATGGAGGGGACCCTTCCCCATCATCAAAGTCTGTCTCTTCAGTAAGGGACTCTTCTGTGGAGTCCATGTGCTTCCTCTTGCACGAGCGCTTTTGATGATATTCCTCAGAGGGAGAAGCAGGGGAAGACGGCACAAAAGGGGTCTCCTGAGGCCCTTGCGCCCGGTGTCTGCTAGGAGCGGCCTGTGTACATTGCAGTTCAGAGGAGGGCGGGGAGAGTGATAGCACAGGATCGCCAACAGACGCCAGTGCCTTCTCCAATAGCTGGAATGCCGGTCCACCTGAAGAGGGATAGGGGCCCAGGGCAGGGGTCACCCCTCGCCTAAGCGGCTCAGCCTGCTGACGGAGTCCCTGGATGGCTGGTAAATGCCAAAGTACATACGCCACAGCTGACTTCCTGGGCCGTGACAAGACTCTCCTGCCACAAAGGCAACTGCGGCTCCTTAGTGAGGTCCATAAAAGGAACCGTAGAGGGGAAAGACTGTGCTACATCAAGGGGCTTCAAAGGCAATGAAGGAGGAGAATAAGTAGGGGTCGTTGGCAAAGGGTGATCACCTCCCGAGGAAGGACAGGTCCTGGGGTGCAGGATACCTCTGGCCAAAAGCACTTTATCCACAAGACGCAACACAGTGTTAAGAGAGGCTTCTAGTGGATTTCACAGACATAGCTGAGGGAGAGTCAGGTCTATCCAAGGATGGAGCAAACTCGGTGCCCACCACGGAGGTGGTCTGCACTGAGAACAACGGATTTGTAATGGACTGGACTGAACTACTGGTGTCTGCACCGAGGAAATCATTGGTGCTGAAGGCGTGGTCTGCACAGACTATGAGGTTGCTACCGAAGTGGTTGTCGGCACCAAGGCCTGAGCCGAAAACATCGGTGAATAAAACTGAATGGTCAGTACCGAGAGGGTAGTCTGCGCCGGGTAAGTTGTCGGAGCTGAAAAGGTAATAGGCGTCAAAACATCCATCGATGTCCTTAGTCTGCACTGACTGGACAGTCGATGCCAGTAAGGGAGTCTGAACCAAGGAGCTCCTTGGTACCCATGCGGTATGGGGCATACTAGTCGGTGTCGAGGTCGCAGATGGAACCGATGGCCTCTGTGCTGAAGGTGTAGACACAGCTGGAGCCGAAGAAGTCAAATCCTAACTGGAAAGCTTAGCTTTCTTGGGTCTCTGGTCCTGAGGGTCCCCAGCTGGGGATGAAGGAAGAGACTTGGCCTTTTTATATGTTAATCACTCTTTCTTATGGGATCTTGGAGGGGTTGAAGCCTCCGACCCAGAAAAAGCCTCTGAAAAAGGAGATTTAAGTAGCTCCTTCAATATTTATTTTTCCTCTCAATTAATGTCCTGTTAGAGAAATTCTTACAAATTACGCAAGGCGGGTCAACTGTTAAAATGAGGCACACCCAAGCAATAAACACACAGGAAATGTGCATCTGAAGTAGGAAATTTATGGCCACAATCTAAACATCTTTTAAACTCTGGGCTACCTTTTTTATCAGTCATGTTAGAAGGAAAAAGAAAAACCAGAAAAATACCAGCAATGGTACAAAAAATACCCGAAGGTAAGAAGGAAAAGGGGTTTACCAACGATGGTAAAAAAAGAATTACCTCGCAGGCTACCTTTTTTATCTGTCATGTTAGAAGGAAAAAGAAAAACCAGAAAAATACCAGCAATGGTACAAGAAATACAGAAAGGTAAGGAAAAGGGGTTTACCAACGATGGTAAAAAAAATTACCTCGCGGTAAAAAGAGAGGAAAAGGAGTTGAAAAGGATTCGAAAAAGGGTAGTCGCAAAATGCAATAATGTACGAGAACTATCCAATAACTTTTTTGTGAAAAAAAGCTGTCTTAGAACTTAGTATGAAGAAAAATACTGTACTTAGCTCGAGAAGTAGCTTGACATGACGGAATGGCGATGCGGCAAACGAAATCTGGGGTAACAGGAAGAGGGGAATTCTGGGTAAGAGTTTTTAGCTCGAGAGTTTGCAGCTGGCGCGAGCTTGGAAGATGGCCGGCTCGGTTCCGATGTCAGAACAGATACCCACATGCAAGGACTGAAAGAGGATTAACAATATCAGATATGTTTACTCTCTTGTTACTCAATGCTTTTCTGGTGTCTTTGGATCCCTATTCATCATCTTTTCAGGTAGTTTTCACTTTTCTCTGTCTCTTCCTTTTATCTTCAGCTCTCTGCTTTCCTCTCTGGCCTTTCTACTGCCCCAAGGGTATTCACAAAATGCCTATTTCTTGTAATTGCTTTCTGCAGGCTCCAAGGAATTCAGATTTTTCTTTGACGGTTACGTCAGGTGCCTTCACTCAGTCACAGGTTACAGGATCTGAAGTTAACCATCTCTCTTCTTCAAAGTCTGTGGTTTACTATCAACTTCCAAAAATCTGTATCTGGGATGCAGGATTCAGACAGTACCAATGTTGGCCTCTCTTCCACCTCCAAAAGTTTTGTTATAGACAGCCTTCTTTCAGCCTCTTCTTCCTCCGACTGCTATGCCAGGGAATTTCTTCAGGCCCTGGGATTCATAGGTCTCTTCTATTCCAATACTTCCTCTTGCCAGACTGCATATGCAGATGTTCAATGGTACCTCAAAAATCAGTGTGGCTGAAGCACTGTCACCCTCTGGATTTCAGTGTACCTCTCCTTCCCTGTCTAAAGGAGGGATTCAAGTGCTGGATTTAACAGTTTGCTCTCAACACAAGCTGGCCATTTCAGCCTACAGTTCCTTCTCAAGAACTGTTCACGGATGCCTCAGATATGGGGTGGAGTGGGGGGGGGGCTTATTTTGATTACCTGCAAGTTCAGGGTCTCTGGCCTCCCCCATCAGCAGTCGGACCATATGAACATCAAAGAGATGAGAGCTCTGATTCTGGCCCTTCAAGCTTTTCACCTCATGTTCTCTCCAGGCCCCTTGAAGGTGTACACAGACAACACTACACTGAGCTGGTATGTCAACAAGCAGAAAGGCAAGAAATCCACTGCAGGATGGCTCTTCAAGCTTGGGAGGTGGCTTTCAGTTATCAGACAACTCTAAAGGCAGTATACATTCCTTCAGAGCACAATGTAGTGGCAGACTCTCCCAGCAGGTCCAAAACACAGGCTCACGAATGGATGCTTCAGAGAGGCATGTTTCTGGACATTGTCCATCACTGGGATATTACTCTGGTAGATCTTTCTGCCTCTCCTCTGAACAGACAGCTTGAACCATGCCATCTGGATGGATGCCTTTTCTTTTCCTTAGAAGAAAATGTTCCTTTATGTATTCCCTCTACTTCCAAGAGTCCTGCAGAAGATTCAGCTGGACTATTGCTAGTGACTCCCTTTTAGCCAAGACAGCACTGGATCCCCCTTTAATCCATCTGGCCAGGGAATCACCACAAGTTACCTCACCGGTTGGATATCCTCGCACAGGATAAGGGGTACCTTTATTCATCCTCACTTGTCCACTCTTCCACGGACACTGTGGGTGATGGGGTTTTGATCCCCTTCAGGTACCTCTTTTCTGAGAATGTGCTCAGGGTTTCAAAGGAGGCAAGGAAACCCTCAACGAAGAAATCTTATTTGTGTGAATTACTCCAGTCTGGCCTGGCCTATTCTTCTGTGAAGGCCCATTTGTCAGCCATTTCTGCTTGTCTGCTCTTGAATCCTCCTTTGACTTATCGTTTTGAAGTCAAACAATTTAAGGGCATCTTGCATATCAGGCCTCCAAGGAAACCTATTCCTCTTCCTCAAGACCTTATTTTTGTTTTGGGAAAATGACTCCGACTCCTTCTGAGCCTGTATATTCTGCTTCTTTACTATTTTGTACCTGGAAGACTGCTTTGTTTTGTTGCTGGCTCTTGTATCTGTTTGGAGGATTTCTGAGCTCTAGGCCCTTATGGCCATTCCTCTTTTTTTTTTTTTTTTTTTTTACATGTACAGGGTTTGTACTAATCCTTCTTTTATGCCCAAGGTAGTAGATGAATTGTCCTTGAATCAGTTGGTACAACTCCCTCCCTTTTTCCCTTCTCCTCAGTCTGCTAATGATACGGTCCTGCATACCTTAGATTTACACAGACCGCTCAGGTACAAGACCATTCGTAAGTCTGATCAGCTTGTTTCCTTTCATCCCAGGACACCAAGTTTGGCAGTTTCTAACCAAACCATCTCGTCCCATTATCCAAGGCCATTTCCTTTTGTTATTCTTTTCAAGACAAATCTCTGTCTACTTCCTGTTGGAACTCATTCCACTAGGGCTGTTGCCTCTTCTTGTGCTTTCTTCAAGAGGCTGGACACCAATTCCATCTTTGAAGCTGCTATTTGGTTTTCAGTGCATACCTTTACTAAGCATAAATTGGATATTTTATTTATTTATTTTATTTTACATTGGTTGACCGGGTTAGTCAAACTGGATATGTCCATTTTCAGTAGAGGCCCGAGGAGAAAAGCTCCAAGACGTATGCAAAATTACAAAGAGAAAATATAAAAATACAAAAATAAAAAAAAAGAAAATACAAAAGGAAAATAAAAAAATATACTTTTTTTTTTTTTTTTAGTAATTGCAATAGGTAACATTCTTATAACAATATAAATTTGAAATAAACATTCTGATAAACAATATAAAGTTTAATATTATACTGTGTTTGGCAAGTACTGGAAGGAGATGGGGTAAAGCTTCCAGATTAGACGTAGTATACATACATAAAGATGAAAGGAGAAAAAAAAAAAAAGGTATAGGTTACAAGGATATGGTTTCTACGGCTACAGCAGGTTTCTCAAAAAAATTTACATGGGGTTTATTGATGGCTCTTCTCAGCCTTCCTGCCTCCTATTGTTTCTTGAGCATTTTTACTCTCCCTTCTGTTTTGGATACTGCAACAGTTATACAGAAAGAGTACAATTCTCTAAAATCTTACCATAACACTAAACATCCTTCTCTTCACTGTTGCAGGATTTGCTCCCTTCCTCCAATCCCCTCGTTTGTTCTGGTTTTTGTTTTACATTGCCTTCTTGTGGAGAGTTTCCCCTTTATCTTCTGCATTTTTTCCTTATGGACGTGCATGGACTCTTGTCTTACGAAAACTGCTCTTCTGGGCAATTCAGTTCTGGGTAGTTGCTTCTGTACATCCCTTTTTTACCCTAATATGATCTGAACAATGGAAGGAGGGAGCCTGGCATATGTATGGGGAGCATAAATGTGGCATACAGCACACACACAAGATCATTACGCTTTTGTATACTGGCCCAGCTTTGGGCAGCCCTAGGCAGGAAATCCCCTGTTTTGGATACTGCAACAGTGAAGAGAAGGACATCTACTGTTATTGTAAGATGCAACACAACTACATTTTTTTTTCAAGACAGCCTATGCTGACGGTTCAAAGGGTGGTTGAGTCAATGCCTGTAACGTAGCAGTAATGGACCATGGATGTACTGGGTCTCTGAGATGTGCCTGCAGAAGACTGGTTCCCTTCTAGGAGGCCTTACAGAGACTCTTAAGGAAGCTACAGAGCTGACATTCTGACTTGTGTGAAAACTTGAGATAGCTGACATCTGCACTCTGACAATGGACCAACAGGAATTCCAATATGGAAGGAACAGAAGCAAAGAAGAGAGCTAAACCCTTGACATAACTCAGATGTAGAACCTCTTCCATTTACTAGGGTAGATTTTCTTAGTAGACTATTTTTGACAAGTGAATATGATCTGAACAAGGGAAGGAGGGAGCCTGGCATCTCTAGCTAATGTTAAAACTGGAGGAACCAAGTAGTCAACTTCATGGATTTCTGGTCTGGTGGAGGCAGTCCCTAAGATACCATAAGCAATTTACTATGTATATAAAACGTATCCTAAACACCTTCTATAAACTAGCCCTCGCTGGAGACATCCATCCAAACCCTGATCTTCCCAAATTCAACCCAACCACAAACCCTAGTCCAAGCAACCCCCCCACAACTCAACTCCTAGCCAATAATTAAAAAAAAAAATAAATAAATAATAAAAAAAAAAGACCTACTTAATGTCCCTAAACATCAGAAGCATATGTAACAAAATCCAAGCATGCCCTAAACATCAGAAGCATATGCAATAAAATCCAAGCACTACATGCCAGCATAAGCATATAGTCCCCAGATATCTTCCTAACTGAAACTTGGCTCAAACCTCACAATAAAAATGAGGAAATACTTCCACCTGAATACAACATCCTTCTCACAGACAGACTGCCCAAAAAAGGAGGTGGGGTAGCATTAATATTTAACCACCACCTCAATATTCAACGCCTGAACACATCTGCCCCTCACCACAACAATGAAGAAATCCTTTATGCCAATCTCAAACTAAACCCAAACAAAATAATTAATATCATAGGATGCTATTTCCCAGGGGAAAATATTACACCCCTAGAAAATCTCTTGAGCTGGGCTTGTCCATCTCTACCCCAGGAAACCATCATTCTTGGTGGCTAACATCAACTGGCTAACCTGCAATCTCCAACCATTCACCTTAATCTCCATGAGTTCACTCAACTCATCCAATCTCCTACCCGAATCAACAAAACGCTTAACAATCAGACCTTACTTGACCGGATCCAAGCCAACAAAGCCCCTCACTCTTAGCTAGCAGGCTGCTTACCTGACAGTCTTAGTGACCTCTCCCCCACTTTCCTAATATGGCACCACACACAGTCTCAAGCCCATTATCCACAGGCAAATCTGAAACCGGTCCAACTTCAACCCCAACTCCATCTCCTCCCTGCAAAAAATTAATTGGTCACCACTTAAATACCTCAACCTAGATGAGGCTGTCCACTTCAACAGTATCTTCCTTTCAATCCTAAACACCCATGCTCCTGTAAGAAATGCCAAATTCAGAGCCAGGCGTGCCCCATGGTTACAAAAGACCACCAGAATCCTAATGAAATCCAGAGACAAGGCCTGGGAGCGCCGGAGACTAACAAAAAATAACTCAGATAGGCAATCATTCCTTGAACTGCGCAATAAAGCCAAAAAGCAAATAAAATTAGACAAATCCCTCTACTATAAATCCACTCTAAACTCTACCAACCACAGCCCTAAGAAATTCTGGTCCATTATTAACACTATCCTTCACCCAGGGAAGGAGGTGACTCCCCAGCTGTCCATACCCCCCTCCTCCGGCAAAATTGCTGAATCCTTCAACAAACACTTCACTGAAACTATAACATCTATAAACAAACACTTCCCTACAACAGACCCCCAACCCCCTAACCCTAAACCCCCACTCCTCTTCTTCTTCATCTCAGTACCTGCCTCCCAACATAAGACTACTATTGTCAAAACTTAAACCCACCAAATTCACAGCTGACAACCTCCCATCTGAATGTGGAAACTGCAGCTGATACACTAACCTACCCAATTTCAATTCTAATAAACCGTTCCATAACAGAAGGCTATGTTCCCTCAAAATGGAAAATATCCCACATCATTACCTTCCACAAAGGCACCCCCTCCACTGACCTTCCCAATTACTGCCCCACTGCTATCCTCTCCAAGACTAATGACACACCCAGGTTGCAACCCTTTAATCTATTTCGAGCAACAGTTCGGTAACCTGAGCGATGTGATCACCAACACTATCTTCTTTCAAAATTGGTCCAACATGAAAATTAGAAATAGCAGCCAACTGAACTCTGACTGTGGAAGAAGAGGAGCCTGCATGAAAAATCTCTGCTAAGAAGTCCAAAACTGCCTGAACAGGGCAGTAAAAGGATCAATATTTTGGGCCTTAGCCCAATAAGAGAAACGCTTCCATTTGCTTGTAAATCCTCCTGGTAGAGGATTTTAGTGAAGTTACTATGATATCTCTAACTGGGTTAGAGATCAAAGGAAGCCTGGCTAGGGAAGGAAGTGGAGCAACCATGCTGTGAGGTTGAGAGAAGGTATTGACCGGTGCAGCTGACCGGATTGGTGAATCAGTAGATCTGGCACTGGGTCCAGATGCCACGGCTGCACCAAAAGGTGGCGATGGAGGAACGGGAACCAAACTTGTCGAGGCCAGTAAGGGCAATGAGAATCAATTTGGCTCTCAAAGCGGTAGCTTTCTGGATCACCTGAGGGATCAGAGGAAATGGAGGGAAAGCATAAAGAAGTCCCTGGGGCCAATCCTGGGTCAGAGCGTCTCTGGGGGGATGGCCTGATAGAGGGAAGAGGCTGAAGAAGTCTGGACATTTGCTGTTTTGGGGAGTAGCTAAAAGATCGCAACATGGGCGACCCCATTCCAGAAAAATCTCTTCCGCTATGGATTGCTTGAGAGACCACTCGTGAGGCATGAGAATAGCTCTGCTCAATCTGTCCGCTATAATGTTGGTTTTCCCAGGGATATGTGTTGCTACCAGAAACCGATGAGAGGAGATCGCCCATTGCCATAGTCTGAGCGCTTCTCGACACAAGGGGTAGGACTTGGTTCCGCCCTGTTTGTTGATATACCAAACTACAGACATGTTGTCTGTGTGGACTGCAATTGTCCCTACGGGAAGAAAGTCGTTGAGGGCTTGCAACGTTAAAAGCACTGCTCTCATCTCCAGGACATTTATGTGCAGATGGTACTCGAGCGGTTGCCACGCCCCATGAACCATCCTGCCCTGATAATGACCCCCACCCGATCAGGGAGGCATCCGTGGTGACAGTGGCTATCGGGACGGAGGTACAAAGCACCTGCCTTGGTGAACCTGAGACGATGTGATCCACCAAGCAAGATGTTCTTTGCATGTTTGTGTCACCAGAATCTGATGACGCATTGGGAGTTGCTGGTATGACCACTGTGTGAACAGCATCCACTGAAGGAGGCGCATGTAGAATCGAGCCAGGGAAGAAGAGTGATGGCCGCAGCCATAAGACCTAATACCTTTAGAACCATTCTGGCCTGTACCTTTTGCTGGCCAGAATGATCCTGACATGAGTCTGAATGTCTGAAACTCTTTGTTCTGTAAGGGTAGCTGACATCCGAACAGTGTTTAAGTTTGCCTATGAAGGTAATAGACTGGCAGGGCGATAAGGATGACTTTTCGTAGTTGACTGAGATGCCCAAATGAGAACAAAGGTCTATTGTGTAATCCCTGGCTTGTATAAGCTGATGCCTGGTGGTGGCTGATAGGAGCCAGTCGTCGAGATACGGAAACACCTGGAATCCTTGACGCCTCAGGTGAGCCGTGACCACTGCCATGCATTTGGTGAACACTCTGGGGCTGTAGTGAGACCAAAGGGCAGGGCTCTGAACTGGAAATGACTGGACCCCAGCCGGCGGAGAAATCTCCTGGAGCGTATGTGAATTTTGATGTGATAGCACGCATCCTGAAGATCTATTGAGCACATCCAGTTGTCCTTCTGTAAGAAGGGCAGAATTGACTGAAGAGTGACCATTCGGAATCTTGTCTTCTTGACAGACTTGTTGAGTCTGCTGAGATCCAATATTGGTCTCCAGTCTCCCGTCTTTTTGGGGACCAAAAGAACCTTGAGTAGATTCCGGCTCTGAATGGTCTATTGTGACTGGCTGAATGGCTCTTTTGCAGTAGTTTTGCGATCTCTAACTCTGCAATGTCCCTTAGACCGGGTGGTACATCTGGAAGGGAACTTGAGGGAAGGGACTTTCCTCGAAAGGAATTATGTAACCCTTGGATATGATCGACTGTACCCATCTGTCTTGAGTGAGGGAATGCCAGGCTTCTGGGTACAGTGATAATCTTCCCGACTGCCTCCAAGGAGGGACAGCCGGGCAACACCTCAGGGATGCTGAAAGGGCTTTTCAGGAAGAGACTCCCTGTTGCCCTGGTTCTTCGGACCCCCTCTGCCTCTAGAGCGGCGTCTGTTATTGTTACCCCCTCTGCCTCTAGGGGTAAACTGACCGCGTGAATCCGCCGTGACTCCTTGGGGTTTACGGAACCACATCTTCCCACCCTTCTGTCCTTTGGGATAAGGCCTAGAAGGTGGAAAACGGACTCCAACAGCAGAAAGAGTCTTGCCGTCCTGCTCACACCTGGTCAAGGTTTCCTTCACCTGAGGGCCAAACAAAGCTGACCCGTCAAAGGGAGAATTTGTGAAGGACGCCTTAAAGGGATCCGCAAAATCACATAGCCGCATCCAGGCTTGGCGTCTAAGAGCCACACCTGTGCCTGTGGCTCTACTCGCTCCATCAGCAGCATAAGATATTAGCCGCATGGAGGAGTTGGCAATGGAATTGAGGGTTCCTAGCTGCGAAGCAATCTTTTCTTGGGCCCCTGCAGCTGTAGGATCCTGAACTACTTCTCCCAGCTCCTTCAGGATATCTCTCTGGAGTCTGGTGAAGTGACAAAGATAATTCAGCGAGCATAGCAAAGGTCGCTGAGGAAAACATCCGCTTGCCGTTCCTATCCAGCGTCCTAGAGTCCTTATTAGGAGGATGGACGGGCACGGAAGGATCTGCAAGTTCCTTTTGGTGGCCGCAGCCACCACCATGGCATCAGCGACACCCTTTGTAAGGAATTGTTTGTCACTGGGCAGTTATAAATTTAGAAGGCCTCCTAGGGACTGGCTCTACAGAGTCAGGAGCTGTCCACGCCTTCGTGCTATAACCTGCATAAAGGGGTCGAAAGGCGGAGACACCCAGGAGGTGGAGGGCCGAGATCCAAACGCCTCCAGGTATACTGACTCATCCTCAGAGGGATTGTTGGAGGGCCAGTTTCCCCTCTGTTTCAGAAGTTCTAGGATGTCTGAGAAGGAGACATCCTCAGAGGGGGATCTAGGGGATCCCTCTGACTCATCAAAGTCAGTATCCGAAGTGACAGACTCAGGGGAGTCTACATGCTTCCTCTTACAAGTCCTCTTCCTAGGAGGATCTCCCGAAACATCAGGAGAATCCTCGAAGAGGGGAAATTCCCAATGGGGAAACCTGAGGCGGAGGATCTCTGGGTCCTGTAGCAAGAGAAGTGGCAGAGATGTCAACAGGTACAATAGAGGGAGGAGCTACGGAAGAGACTGCTGACTGATACCAGTGGCCAGTACACTCTTCATCACCTCGAATGCTCCCCTCCCAGGCAGGTCCGAGAGACCCCGCTCCGAAGAGCTAGGAACTCCAGGGGCCACCGAAAGGGAAGCCTCCGAGGCAGATGTCGGAGCCGAGCTCACCAAGGCCGAGGCTCCAAGGGGAAGAGCGGGTTCGGACAAGGGTCCGATGCCACTCACCCCCTCGGAGGAGACCATGGAAGCCCGACCACCGAATCCCTCCAAGGAAGAGGAGATAAGAGTAGGGGCTGAAGGAACAGAAGGGGGTATCCGTCCTCCAGCCGTAGCAGTAACCTTACCCGAAGACTCCAACTCCAAACTCTGGGGTAGAGTTGAAGGAGGAACTGTAACGGGGTGTGGACCAACAGTCGTCTGCTGAGACGGACTGTGTAGCATTTGGGCCAGTACCTGTGACTTGAGCAATCTACTGACCACTCTCTCTAGGTCATGGTCTGACAACCTGGATGACCTTGAAGATCGGCTCCGATGACTCCGCTCCGATAGAAGAGGGAGGCGGAGCCGAAAGTATCGGCTCCAAGGAAGGAGACCTGCACCTCTTCCTGGAATGGGTCATCGGAGCCGATATTATTGATCCTGTCGGCACCGATTTCTCGGAGCCGGCAGAACGCTGATGCATCGGCCCCAGCCGGAGCCGATACAGCCACCAGAGTAACGGTGCCGGAGCCGATCGGAGCCGACACCGATGCCTGTGCCACATGGGTGTCGGAGCCGATCGGCCGACACGATGCCCGTTGCGTGGGTGTCGGAGCCGATCGGAACCGACCACAGTGGTCAGCAGATTCCGCCGATAGCCATCGGCGAAGGTTTAGCAGATCAGAATCGCTCCAGCGAGCGATCTCGACTCTATACGAGTCGGAGCCGAGGCCACAGGCTTAGAAACAGAAGCCTGGGTCTTGGCAGATTTTGTTGATTTTGTGGGACCGACTTGGCGGAGAGCCTCCGGCTTAAGAAGACCCCTCAGAATCAACTTATTCTTCTCTCCTGCAGGACTCTCTGGCTGAAGGAGTGACAAATAGCACAGGAGTCCTGCAGGTGAAGAGGGCCTAAACAGTACAGGCAAGAAGTGTGACCGTCTGTCAGAGACATCTTCTGACAGCACGAGTCACACTTCTTAAAACCTGAAACCCTCTCTTTAGACATGGTGCCCAAAAAACACACACACACCAGTCCAATTAAATTAAATTGATCCCAAAAGGGGATATAGTAAAATAAACCAACACACACACCCTAACAGGGGGGGGGATGGGAAAGGGAATTAACTGACTAAAAAAATTTAAAAGAGACAGGGATTTCTGTCAGAAAATATAAGTTTAAAGTTAAACTATCAAATATAAAAGGTTTTTAAGTAAAAGGGGCTTAAATGTCACAAAAGTGAATTACTTACCAGGAGCTGGTAAAGAGAAGACCTCCCAAGCGAAGCGGCAAACGAGATCTGGGTACTTCCTGCCTTGCATCATGGGATATGGGGCTGCCTCGAGCTGGTAAAAGGAGTTCTCGAGCTAAAGCAAGTGCAGTGAGCCGAGGGATCGGCTCCGAACCCATCAAGCAAGAATGAAGGCGAGATTGACAACTTAACATTCCCCTGTTTTGGATACTGCAACAGTGAAGAGAAGGACATCTACTGTTATTGTAAGATGCAACACAACTACATTTTTTTTTCAAGACAGCCTGTGCTGACGGTTCAAAGGGTGGTTGAGTCAATGCCTGTAACGTAGCAGTAATGGACCATGGAGGTACTGGGTCTCTGAAATGTGTCTGCAGAAGACTGGTTCCCTTCTAGGAGGCCTTAGAGAGACTCTTAAGGAAGCTACAGAGCTGACATTCTGACTTGTGTGAAAACTTGAGATAGCTGACATCTGCACTCTGACAATGGACCAACAGGAATTCCAATATGGAAGGAACAGAAGCAAAGAAGAGAGCTAAACCCTTGACATAACTCAGATGTAGAACCTCTTCCATTTACTAGGGTAGATTTTCTTAGTAGACTATTTTTGACAAGTGAATATGATCTGAACAAGGGAAGGAGGGAGTCTGGCATCTCTAGCTAATGTTAAAACTGGAGGAACCAAGTAGTCAACTTCATGGATTTCTGGTCTGGTGGAGGCAGTCCCTAAGATACCATAAGCAATTTACTATGTATATAAAACGTATCCTAAACACCTTCTATAAACTAGCCCTCGCTGGAGACATCCATCCAAACCCTGATCTTCCCAAATTCAACCCAACCACAAACCCTAGTCCAAGCAACCCCCCCACAACTCAACTCCTAGCCAATAATTAAAAAAATAAATAAATAAATAAATAAATAAAAAAGACCTACTTATAATGTCCCTAAACATCAGAAGCATATGTAACAAAATCCAAGCATGCCCTAAACATCAGAAGCATATGCAATAAAATCCAAGCACTACATGCCAGCATAAGCATATAGTCCCCAGATATCTTCCTAACTGAAACTTGGCTCAAACCTCACAATAAAAATGAGGAAATACTTCCACCTGAATACAACATCCTTCTCACAGACAGACTGCCCAAAAAAGGAGGTGGGGTAGCATTAATATTTAACCACCACCTCAATATTCAACACCTGAACACATCTGCCCCTCACCACAACAATGAAGAAATCCTTTATGCCAATCTCAAACTAAACCCAAACAAAATAATCAATATCATAGGATGCTATTTCCCACCAGGGGAAAATATTACACCCCTAGAAAATCTCTTGAGCTGGGCTTGTCCATCTCTACCCCAGGAAACCATCATTCTTGGTGGCTAACATCAACTGGCTAACCTGCAATAATCTCCGAACCATTCACCTTAATCTCCATGAGTTCACTCAACTCATCCAATCTCCTACCCGAATCAACAAAAACGCTAACAATCGTACCTTACTTGACCGGATCCAAGCCAACAAAGCCCCTCACTCTTAGCTAGCAGGCTGCTTACCTGACAGTCTTAGTGACCTCTCCCCCACTTTCCTAATATGGCACCACACACAGTCTCAAGCCCATTATCCACAGGCAAATACGAAACCGGTCCAACTTCAACCCCAACTCCATCTCCTCCCTGCAAAAAATTAATTGGTCACCACTTAAATACCTCAACCTAGATGAGGCTGTCCACTTCAACAGTATCTTCCTTTCAATCCTAAACACCCATGCTCCTGTAAGAAATGCCAAATTCAAAGCCAGGCGTGCCCCATGGTTACAAAAGACCACCAGAATCCTAATGAAATCCAGAGACAAGGCCTGGGAGCGCCGGAGACTAACAAAAAATAACTCAGATAGGCAATCATTCCTTGAACTGCGCAATAAAGCCAAAAAGCAAATAAAATTAGACAAATCCCTCTACTATAAATCCACTCTAAACTCTACCAACCACAGCCCTAAGAAATTCTGGTCCATTATTAACACTATCCTTCAACCAGGGAAGGAGGTGACTCCCCAGCTGTCCATACCCCCCTCCTCCAGCAAAATTGCTGAATCCTTCAACAAACACTTCACTGAAACTATAACATCTATAAACAAACACTTCCCTACAACAGACCCCCAACCCCCTAACCCTAAACCCCCACTCCTCTTCTTCTTCATCTCAGTACCTGCCTCCCAACATAAGACTACTATTGTCAAAACTTAAACCCACCAAATTCACAGCTGACAACCTCCCATCTGAATGTGGAAACTGCAGCTGATACACTAACCTACCCAATTTCAATTCTAATAAACCGTTCCATAACAGAAGGCTATGTTCCCTCAAAATGGAAAATATCCCACATCATTACCTTCCATAAAGGCACCCCCTCCACTGACCTTCCCAATTACTGCCCCACTGCTATCCTCTCCCCCAAGATACTTGAAAAATGTATCAACACCCAGGTCTCCAACTACCTTCTAGATACTAATTTCCTCTCCAAAACCCAACATGGTTTCAGGCCATATCACAGCACTACCTCCGCTCTGCTCTCCTTCACCAACACTATACTTCATCACAAAAACAATGGCCTCTTCACTACTGCCGTATTTCTAGATCTCTCAAAGGTCTTTGACATGGTATCTCATGAGCTACTACTCTACTCTCCCCAACCTCTCCTTCTCACAATCAGCCTGCAACTGGTTCCACAGCTTTCTACACGGACGCCAGCAATCGGTAATCTGGGATGATAACCTACCACCTCACCTCCCAGTTACTCTCGGAGGTCAGGGGTTTATCCTTGGCCCTCTGCTACTTTCACGTTTCACTAACAACCCACATACTGCCACCACACAAGCATCTCTTATACAGTATGCAGATGACTATTCTCATCTGCTCTGCCCCCACTCTACCAGAACTACAACAAATCACACGGGAATCATTCTCTTCTCTAGAAAGCTGGCTATCCAATGCTCTGCTCCTACTCAGTCCAAGTAAGACAAAACTTGTCCTGTTCCAACCTTCCAAAGCCACCCAAACACCCACTTCAACATTCTCACCAAAGACAATACCATCATCTCTCCATCAGAACACAAACTTACTTGGTGTGGAAATAAACTTAGATTTGACACCCACATATCTCTCACAATAAAGTTCACAAGAAACTTGGTGCATTATATCAAAGCCACCAATTCTTAACCAAGGCAGCTAGAATCTCCATAGTCAATTCCCAGCTAATCTCCACCCTATTCTATGCATCCCCCATATACTTACCAACCTTAGACAGACAAACCTACACAAGCTGGATGCTTGTTACAACAAAAAGTACAGTTTTGTACCTACCATAAATGTAGATGTTAGAGTGTAAACACTGCTGCAGTCATTACACTTGGGTTATCATGCAGTCAGGCAGTTCCCCAGTTGGCCTGAGTTCCAAAGTCTTGGTCCGGCATCGGTTGCTGTCACCTCCTCCCTGACGTCAGTGCGACAGGAGTATACAAGATGCAGCCGACGCCATTTTCTTCAGTTTTTCTTGCCCCAGATGTCAGGTGCCTCCAAATAGGTAGGCAATTCAAATTGCTAGTAAAGTATACAAAAGGAAAGCAAACAACAATTTTCAGCTACCAGCAAATACTCCCCATAGGTAGTAAAGGGTAGAAGACCTAGGTACGCAACAGCAAGTAAGAGGGGAAGGAGGGACTGCAGCAGTGTTTACACTCGAACATCTACATTTATGGTAGGTACAAAACTGTACTATGTTCATAGTGTTACACTGCTGCAGTCATTACACTTGGGTGGAATCCCAAAGCTGAGGTAGGGAGGCTGGATCTATAAGGCATTAGGAGTGGCAATAAGGCCCTGCAGTACAGCAGTGGCGAAGCCAGCTCTGGATTTGGAGTATAAAGGCAAATGGTAATGTTTGGTGAAGGTATGCACAGAACTCCATGTTGCTGCTTCCAAAATATCCTTGGTAAGTACTCCTCTGAGGTAGGCAGTTGAAGTGGCTGTTGCCCTGGTGGAGTGAGCTCTAATGCTGTTAGGTACAGGTTTCCCATGGTGGGTGTAACAGAAAAGTATACAGTGTCCTATCCATTTTGAAATAGTCTGCTTTGAAATGGCTTTTCCCTGTGTTCCTGCAGCGTATGCTACCAATAATTGCTCAGACTTTCTGAAAGCTTTGGTTTTGTCCAAGTAGAAGCGTAACTGCCTGTGAATGTCCAAAGAATGTAGTAGTCTCTCTCCTTTGTTCTGTGGTTTTGGATAAAAAGTTGGCAAGTGAATAGTTTGGTTTAGAGCCACACTTGATACCACCTTTGGCATAAACGTAGGGTTAGTTCTTAAAGACGCCCTGTCCTGGTGGAATATGAGGAAAGGTTCCAATGCCATTAGTGCCTGTAATTCTGAAACTCTTCATGCTGATGTTATTGCCAGGAGCAGAGCAGTTTTCCAAGAGATGTATTTTAATTCTGCTGTGCTAGCTGGCTCAAAGGGAGGTAAAGTTAATTTTTCCAAAACAAAGTTGAGGTCCCAAGTTGATGTAGGTGCTCTACGGGGTGGTCTTATGTTTTTAGCCCCACTGAGGTACTGTTTGAGCAAAGGATTAGAAAAAATTGGTGGATCCATGTTGCAATGAGCAGAAATAGCAGAGGCGTGGATCTTGATGGATGAAAAAGAGAGGCCCTTGTCCAGCATCTCAGTTAAGTATTGAAGTATGAGGAATGTTTGGGACAAGAGGGTCAAGGTTGTGCGCTTGGTTCCAGGGACAGAATCTCTTCCATTTATCCAAGTAGGCTTTCCTGGTGCTAGGCCTTCTGGCTTCCAGAACGACATCCATAACAGCTTTGGAGAGAGGCATTGTTTGCTTGACTAAGGAATTTTCCATGCAGCTAGATTTAAGGTCTTTAGCTGGCTGTGAAGTACCTGATTGTTGTGCTGTGTCAACAACTGTGGGATTGAGGCAACATCCAAGGTGGTTCTTGTGCCAAGTTCTTTAAGATTGGGTACCAGTGCTGGTGTGGCCAGTCTGGTGCAATCAGGATCATCTTTGGCTCTTCCTGGCTGGCTTTTATGAGTACCTTTGGAAGGAGAGGTAAAGGAGGGAAAGCGTATACTTGTTTTTTCCAGCTGAATGAGAGGGCATCCACTTTCCATGCTTATGGATGGTAGCTCCTTGTGCAGAATTTCTATAATTGGCAGTCCATTGGGAAAGCAAACATATCTATGTCCGGGCTCCATCATTTTTGTGTTATCATTCTGAATATTTGTGGGTTTAATTCCCATTCATGGGGGGTCCATGATGTTTCTGCTTAGGTTGTCTGCCAGTGTGTTTTTCTCTCCTGGCAGGAATTGTGCTTGCAGATGAACTTGGTAGTTTAGAGCTGTGTTCTACAAGGTCATGGCTTGTCTGCAGAGGGGGTAGGAGTGTGTGCCCCCTTGCTTGTTTATGTACCACATAACTGTGGTGTTGTCTGTCTTTAGTAATAATTGTCCTGGATGCAGCAGGTCCTTGAAAGCTATAATAGCATTTTGTACAGCTAACATCTCTTTTTGATTGATGTGGAGATGTCTTTGCTCTGTGGGCCACTCGCCCTGAATACATTTTCCTGCCATGTGTGCTCCCCAGGCGTAATCAGATGCATCTGTTGTCAGTGTTTGCCTGGCTGTGGGTCGAGTGAAAGGCTGTCCCTTGTTGAGGTGACAAGCTTGAGCCCACCATCGAAACTCCTGTTGTAGGCAAGGAATTAGTGGTACAACTGCTTCTAAACTTTGACAGTGTTGAGACCATACACTCTTTAGGAACCATTGTAGTTTCCTCATATGCAGTCTGGCATATGGGATTAGTAGTATGCAAGATGCCATGTAGCCCAAGACCTGCAGAATTTTTCTTGCAGGGGGTTGGGTCTTTGTTGCCATTAAATGAAAGTATTGAGTCAGTTGTCCTTGCTTGTCTGGCATGAGATAAGCCATCTGGGCTGTTGTGTTCAAGCTGGCACCCAGGAATATTATCTGATGTGAGGGCATTAGTTTTGATTTCTTTTAGTTTACTGTGTACCCCAGGCAACTTAACTTTTTTACGCACGTCAGATGCTTTAGTAGAATGCCCTTGCTCTCTGCTTGAATCAGGCAGTCGTCCAGGTATGGATAAATTTGAATTCCTTTTTGCCTGCAAAATGCAATTACTGGTGCCAGGCACTTTGTGAAGACCCTGGGCGCAGTAGATAAGCCAAAGGGCAGTGCAGAGAATTGATAGTGCATTGAACCTGCTGGAAATCTGAGGTATCTTCTGCAATTTTGTCTGATAGGGACATGCAGGTATGCCTCTGAGGTCCAAAGTCACGAGCCAAGCTTTCTTGCCCAGCATGGGAAGAAGCTGCTGTAGTGTGAACATCTTGAATTTCGGAACATCCAGGTAAGTGTTTAGTGAAGAAAGGTTCAGAATGGGTCTCCAGGCTTTGTCCTTTCTGGGAACCAGAAAGAGTCTCGAGTAAAATTCTTGTCCTTGTTCGTGTGATGGTACCTTTTGAATAGCTCCCATGTCCATGAGTGCTGTAATTTGGTTGAGCCTCTGCCCACTGATTTGGTGGCAGATTTGGCATTCCTTTTAACCATGGCAGAGTGTGAAAATGGAACCTGTAAACTTGAGATACAATGTTGAGAACATATTTGTCTTTGGTGATGCAATGCCAATTGTGATAGAAAAGTGCCAGTTTTCCTAAGGGGGCTGCCAAGAGAGCTGTTTAGCAGCTGCAGTAAAAAGTCATTGTGGCTGCTTTTTGTAAGGTTGAGGCCCGTCTTCCCCTTCTTTCTGGCCTGGTGTGCCCCATTGTCAAGGCCTGTAGGGGCCTTGTGTCTGACCTCTACCTCTTGGACGTCTGTGACTGGAAAGGACCAATTCTTTGTTGGCCAATTTCTGCTAAAATGAGGAGGCTGAACCTGTAAGAAATCTTTCACCGTTTGCATAGATTTTGCCTTATCCTCCATCTTCTTTAATACCTCCTTTGCCTTAACTCCAAACAGCACATCCCTTTGCAAAGGTGCATCCAATAATTTGACCTTAACATGATCTGGTAATGTATGTTCTTTTAACCAAGCATGCCTTCTAATGACAGAGACTGTAACTGCTGCTCTACAGGAGGCCTCTAAGGAATCAAACCCACATTGCAAAGTATGTTTTCCCACTTGTTCAGCTGCATGCAATAAATCCTGCATTTCTTTAAAATTAAGAGGATCTGAATCTGGAAGCATCTTTTGTTTCAACTGAGACATCAAAAATTGTTGATATTTCAGCATGTGAAACTGGCAGTTCAAGGCTCTCATTGCTAAAGTTGCAGATGTATATACCTTATTTCCCCATCTGTCTAATGCTCTGAAATCTCTGTCAGAGGGAACTGGGTATTTTGCTGATGAGGCCTTAATCCCTTTGGGTCCCTGAGAAATAGTTTCAGGGTCAGCAACAGGGCTTTTGTACAGAAATTTGTGAAGAGTCAGGGACTCTAATATCTATCAGGTTTAACTGGGGCTGGGGGTAAGGAGTCAGGGTTTAAGCTGGATTCAGTGTACACATCATCCACAATATCCAAAACTGACGGGATAGCAAGGGGTCTGTGTTGAGGCAATAAAAAGAAGTCTGAGCCTTTTCTTGGATTCTGAGTAATCCTGGCCTTCCCAATAGAAATGTTTCCTCATGGTATGTAAGGTCTCCCCCAAAGGAGTAGTCCTCAGACGGAGAGGCTGATGGAATTGATTCCTCAGCATCAGAATTCCTCATAAGGGGGTAAAGAATATGCTAGGTCCGAGGAAGAGTCTGAGGAAATGGACACCTAGTCGGAAGATTCATAGTCTGCATCCTGTCTGGGCCTTTTATCAGGAGGGGGATGGGTCCCCCTGATCAGGGTGATTAGGTCTTCGGCCATTTTTAGCATTTGTTTCTTAGGCATGGAAGCCTGTCCTGGAGAGGGTTGTGTCTGTTTTTTTGTTTTCAACGGGGGCTTAGACTTAGCAGAGCATTTAATGGTTAACTGGGTAGGTCTGAAAACACCCTCTGTAGCTGTGGATTGCTCAGCTACTTCGGTCACCTCTGTAGGGTTAGGATCGGAAAGCTGAAAACCTAGTGCGCCCGAAAGCCCAGCCTGCTCCAGGTGGGAGTCTGAGACAGTCTGTGGTTCTGTGGAAGCGGTAGTCAGGGGCTGCGTAGGCACCTCGCTGAAAACTGGAGAACCGGTGACCGGCCTAGAAGAGGCCTTGTCAGTTTTGGGCCTCAGATGCCTGTCCTTGTGCTTTTTATGCATTGCGGTAGTCGGAAGTTCCGACGGCATGGTGTAATTGAATTTTCTGCCAAAATAATGTCGGGCAAAATCAAACTGACGTTTAATAGTGCGCTTGTTAAACCTAGCAAAAAAACAGACAACCAGTGACGTCGCGGTCAGGGCCTAGGCATGGAATACAATAGGAGTGGAAGTTCTTATGAGGTATTTGCTTCCCACAAGAAATAGTTATTAACTTTTACTGACATCGGTCTGAGGCAAGAAAAAGTTTCCCCAACGGGGTACTTAGCTTTTTTAGAAGACTTCGGTTCTGGATTCGAAATGAAAATCTCAGGAGTCTGCCAACCGGCACTTGTGAACTGCTTCTGCTTCGGGCACCGCCCGGCAAGAAAGACAGAAGAAAATGGTGTCGGCTGCATCTTATATAGCCCTGTCGCACTGACGTCGGGGAGGAGGCAGCAGCAACTGACGCCGGACCAAGACTTTGGAACTCAGGCCGACTGGTGAACCGCCTGACGGCAGGATAACCCAAGTGCAATGACTGCAGCAGTGTAACATGATGAACATCTGCTAAATTTGCCACTGGAACCTCCTACCGCAGCCATCATTGTATCTCCCTTAAAGAACTAAACTGGCTAGAACTCCCACAACTCCTTCACTTTAATCAACTCACCCACTCACCCTCGCTTATAAACTTATTAACCACCCCCTTAACATCCCTTCCCTTCAAACCCTTCTCCAACCCTAACATTCCACTAGGCCCCTAAGATCAAGCAACAAAAATCAACTCACTGTTATCAAACCCAAAAACTCAGTAAGAGAAGCCATATTTTCATGTACAATATCTAAACTTTGAAACAATCTTCCACCCTCTATAACTACTCTACCTTCCAGCAGCCTTTTCAAGACTACGCTCAAGTTCCACTTAAATTTGCACTGGCTTTGTCCTTGTTCTAATCCAGACCAACACCCCCCCCTTACCCCCCACCTAGACTCTTAACCCAACTATACTACCGCCACTACTAACCAGTCAGAATTAGCTAGTTGCCTTTACATACTTTAAAATCTTGTCTGACAACTTTGTTACTAATATTATAAACAAGAAAAGTACAGTTTTGTACCTACCATAAATGTAGATGTTCGAAGATCCACATTGCTGCAGTCCTTACACTTGGGTAGTCCGCTGTCGGCCCGAATATCAAAGTATAAGGCTGACGTCGGTCAGGGCGCATTTAACTGACGTCAGGACGTCAGGGTACAAATGCGCATGACCGGCGCCATATCCTCAGTCTTTTCTTGCCCCAGATGTCAGAAGACCTTAAAAATAAAGGTCAAAACCAAAAGACAGCAAACAAAAAACCAACCACCCTTGCACTAACTATATGTACAATATATACAATATACATAATATGTACAACCCAACCCACACAACCACCTCCAATTACAGAGGGGAAGGAAAGAGGGTAAATTGGACTGCAGCAATGTGGATCTTGGAACATCTACATTTATGGTAGGTACAAAACTGTACTATGTTCTTCATCTCACATTGCTGCAGTCCTTACACTTGGGTAGAATCCCAAAGCAGAGGTAAGGGAGGATGGCTAACTATAAGGAAGCAGGAGCTGCCAAAATGCCCTGCAAAACCGCAGTGGAAAAACCAGCCCTGGACTTAGAGTAAAGTGGCAGGTGATAATGCCTAGAGAACGTATGCACAGAACTCCAAGTAGCTGCCTCCAAAATATCTTTGGTTGCCACTCCCCTCAAAAAAGCTGTTGAAGTGGCAGTAGCCCTAGTGGAATGAGGCCTAATCCCAGCTGGAACCTCCTTGCCATGATGGGAATAACAGAAAGCAATGCAAAACCCAATCCACTTAGAAATAGTTTGTTTTGACACAGGCTTGCCCTGAGAACTCAAAGCAAAAGAAACAAACAACTGCTGAGACTGCCTGAACCCTTTAGTTCTGTCCAAATAATAAGCAACTGCCTGTGTACATCCAAAGTGTGCAAAATCTTTTCCCCCTTATTTTGGGGATTTGCATAAAAAGTAGGCAAATGAACAGTCTGGTTTAAAGCCACACTAGAAACCACCTTAGGCATAAAGGAAGGATTAGTACGTAATGATACCCTATCCTTATGGAAAATCAAGAAAGGCTCAACTGCCATAAGGGCCTGTAATTCAGAAACCCTTCTTGCAGAGGTAATGGCCAACAAAAAAGCAGTCTTCCATGATAAATATTTCAACTCAGCAGTAGCTGCAGGCTCAAAAGGTTGTAGAGTGAGTTTCTCCAACACAAAATTGAGATCCCAAGCAGGAGTAGGAGCTCTTCGTGGGGGTCTTATATTCTTTGCCCCTCTAAGAAATTGCTTGAACAAAGGATGAGAAAACAATGGCGGGTCGCAATCATAGTGAGCTGAAATTGCTGCAGCATGAACTTTAATAGAAGAGAAAGACAAACCTTTGTCTAGTAACTCAGTAAGATATTGAAGAGCCACACACAAATTAGGCTCAGAAACATCAAAATCTTTTGCTGCACTCCAAAATAAAAATCTCTTCCATTTATCAGCGTACACTTTCCTTGTACTAGGCCTTCTAGCTTCCAAAATAACATGCAAAACTTGCTGAGGAAGTGGAGGCCCATTATGGTTCAAAACAGAATATGCCAGGCTGTTAGGTGCAGAGAGTGAAGCTTGACATTGAGCAAATGGCTGTCCTCCTGTGACAACAGGTGTGGAATCAAGGCAAAGGCCATGGAGGCTTCCGTACTAGACTTCTTAGTAATGGGTACCAGTGCTGTCGAGGCCAATCTGGAGCTATTAAAATCATCCTTGGCTTGTCCTGTCTGACCTTCAGAAGTACCTTTGGGAGGAGAGGCAGAGGTGGAAAGGCATACACATGAAGATTGCTCCAATTGAAAGAAAGAGCATCCACTCTCCAAGCTGTGGGATGAAACCTTTTAGGTGCAAAACTTTGGCAGCTGATGGTTTAGTGGAGAAGCGAACAGATCTATGTCTGGAGTTCCCCATGACACTGTCAATTTCTGAAATACATGAGGAACCAATTTCCACTCGTGGGGATCCATAATTGCCTGCTCAACACATCTGCTAAGGAGTTCTGTGCTCCTGGCAGAAACCTTGCCTGAAGATTGAGCTGTAAACTGAGAGCAGTCTCCCACAAAATCATTGCTTGCCTGCATAGAGGATAAGAATCGTTCCCCTTGCTTGTTGATGTACCACATGACAGTTGTGTTGTCTGTTAGAATCAACACCTGTCCTGGAAGAAGGAATTCCTTGAAAGCTATTAATGCAAACTGGACTGCTAACATCTCCTTCATGTTGATATGTAGATGTTGTAGTCTGACAGGCCACTTGTTTTGTATCCACTTTCCATTTAGATGAGCTCCCAAGCTTTGTCTGAGGCATCTGTCGTTAAAATCTGACTTGCCTCTGGCGGGTCACAGAGAGTCCCTTGTTTAGGTGACATTCCTGAGCCCACCACAAAAATTCCTTCTGAATGCAAGGTATTATTTGAATGACAGTGTCCAGATCCTGGCAGTGCTGTGTCCATACATTTTTAGATACCATTGTAGCTTCCACATATGCAGTTTGGCATTGGGAAGCACCAGAATACAAGATGCCATGAACCCTAAGGCTTGAAGGACTGTCCTTGCAGTCAGCCGGACTGATGAGATAGTTGATGGAAGTAAAGGGATAGACTCTTGTTTGTCCGGGGTTAAAAGGCCATCTGGGCTGCTGTATTCAGTCTCACACCCAGAAAGCACATGTCTTGAGAGGGTACTAGACTGGACTTTATTTCGTTCACAGAATACCCTAGGCATCTTAGCACTGCTATCACATATTCCAAATGAGAAGAAGCTCTTCCCTTCCTTGAGCCAGAATTAGGCAGTCGTCCAAATAAGGATAGATCTGTATTCCTTTTAGTCTGAAGAAAGCTATCACTGGAGCCAGAACTTTCGTGAACACTCTGGGCAGTAGATAAGCCAAAGGGCAATGCAGAGAACTGATAGTGAGAAGTCCCAGCTTGAAAGCAGATACTTTCTGCAACTGAGTCTGATAGGAACATGAAGGTAAGCCTCCTTGAGATCCAAAGTTACCATCCAATGATCTTTGCCCAGCAGAGGTAAAAGCTGCTGCAACGTCAACATCTTGAACTTGGGAATGTCCAGATAAGTGTTGAGGATAGATAAATCCAAAATTGGTCTCCACGTGTTCCCCTTCTTTGGTACTAGGAACAGGCGAGAATAAAATCCTAGGCCCACTTCTGGCAGAGGGACCGGCTGTATGGCCCCTAGTTGGAGCAACAGAGAAACCTGTTTGTGAGCCTCTATTCTTTGTTGAGGAGGAACGTCTGGCATGCCTTTGAAAGGAGGCAAGGTATGGAAATAAAACCTGTAGCCGTGGTGTATGATATCCAATACCCATCTGTCCTGGGTAATTAAACTCCAATTTTCTTTGAAAAGTGCCAACCTTCCTCCCAAAGGTGCTGCCAGATGAGCAGGCTCTGGCAGCTGAAAAGGTAGGTAATTGGGTCTGCTTACGAAAGGACTGACCCCTGCCCTCACCGAAGCCTGTGCAGGAGAACTCCTGTTCTAGGCCTGAAAGAGCCCTGAGCTCTGCCCTTACCACGTCTAGATCTACCCCTAGACTGGGAATCATAAGAAGGATACGTCCACCCCTTAGTAGGCCAATTTCTACTAAACTTTGGAGGCTGGACCTGCAAAAAATCTTTAACAGTCTGCATAGACTTAGCCTTGTCTTCCATTTTCTTTAAGACTGTCTCAACAGGAGGACCAAACAACACGTCAGAATGTAAAGGAGCATCTAAAATCCTTGTTTTAACATGTTCAGACAAAGTCTGATCCCTCAGCCAGGCGTGCCTGCGAAGAACAGTCCCAGTGGCAGCCACCCTAGACGAGGCCTGTACAGCATCAAAACCACATTGCAAAGAATGCTCACCTACTTGTTCAGAAACATGTACTAAATCTTGCAACTCTTTACAATCAATACCTACTGCCAGAGCATCAACCTTAGACTTCAATTGTGAAAGGAGATAGTTTTGGTATTTCAACATGTGAAACTGGCAATTCAGAGCCCTCATAGCAAGAGTGGAAGAAGTATAAACTTTCTTTCCCCATCTATCCAAGGCCCTAGCCTCCTTGTCTGTAGGAACCGGATTCTTAACAACAGAAGCCTTAACACCCTTAGGCCCCTGGCTAACAGTTTCTGGGTCTGCCCTAAGACTCTTAAAAAGATACTTGTGAACTTCAGGCACCCTAAAATACCTATCCAGCTTAACAGGAGCAGGAGGCAATGAATCAGGATTAAGAGAAGCCTCTGTAAAAACATCTTCCACTACATCCAAAACAGGAGGTATAGCCAAAGGCCTATGCTGGGGTAAAAACAGAAATTCCCTAAGCCGTTTCCTGGAATCAGAGAAGTCCTGACCCTCCCACTTAAAATGCTCCCTCATGGAATGAAGAGTTTCTGAAAAAGAAAAATCCTCAGGAGTAGAAAAATCCTCAGGAGTAGTAGCAGAAGGAGTAGAATCATCCACATCAGAATCAGAATAAGGAGAGTACTCCTGCAAGTCTTCAGCCGAAGATTCTGAAACATCTGAAGCTTGCTCAAAACCCCCCAGCTCAGCCTCCACCCTAGGTCTCTTAGCAGGAGGGGGCATAGAACCCCTAATCAAAGTAATCAAATCTTCTGCCATTTTAAGCATATGCTTCTTGGGCATAGTACCTGAAGAGCTAGGGTAAGACCAACTGAAGCTAAACCTGGCCTGCCCCTGGGAGAAGCCTTAGAAACAGAAGGAGAGGGCCTAGCCACCTTAGGAAGGGAGGGGAGTAAAGTAACCTGAGAAGCCCCCTCAGCCTGACTTGCCTCCTGAGAGGCCACATCTTGCAATAATAAGGTCTCACTCTGGGAACACAAAGAAATCTCCGGTGGAGCCACCGGCTCCACCGACACCTCTAAAGAACCGGCGTCCGGTACAGGCGGTTCTTCTAGCCTAGGCTTAACTGCCTTGTCCTTGCGCTTCTTCGAGGAAGCGGGCGTCGGAGCATCCGACGGCATTTTATAATTGCACCGCTTCCCAAAGACTAACCTTGCACAATCCAACCTTCTCTTTATAGTGCGTTTATTAAATCTAGCACAAGAGCGACAGCCAACAACGTCGTGCTCAGGCCCTAAGCAAGGAATACACAAAGTATGATAATCTCTATGCGGTATCTGTTTCCCACAAGAAGCAATTATTAACTTTTCTGACATCCGGTAAATGACTGAGGCAAGAAAAACTAAAATATTCCCAACGGGTACTTAGCCAACTTTGAACTCGGTCTGAAACTTCTAAATCGAAAAATCTCAGAACGCCAACCGGCACTTGCAATGCTGCTTCTGCATCGGACCATGCGGCAAAAAAGACTGAGGATATGGCGCCGGTCATGCGCATTTGTACCCTGACGTCCTGACGTCAGTTAAATGCGCCCTGACCGACGTCAGCCTTATACTTTGATATTCGGGCCGACCGTGGACAGCGGACTACCCAAGTGTAAGGACTGCAGCAATGTGAGATGAAGAACATCTATCTTATCTTGCAACATTTGCTGTATATACTGTTGATGATCAATATCTTGTTAGTGTATTAAAGCCAACAACCTGTAAAGTTTACTACTGCTGAAACTTTTGTATCTCTATCATGTACACGATGTGGAGCTTTTCTCCCCGGGCATCCGCTGAAAAAGGACCTGCGTCCAGTCGGAATTTCCCGGTAAACAAATGTAAATAAACATTAAGAAGTCTGGACAATGGTCCAGCATCCGTAGATAAGAGGCCTCAGGAAGGGAAACCACATTTGTCAAGGTCAGAAAGAAGCAGTGAGGATCACCCTGGTCTTGTACATTCTTGCTTTCTGGATGTACTTGTTCATTACTGGCAATGGAGGAAGGGATAGAGGAGATTTGGGTGCCAACTGCAGACTAGAGCATCCCTTGGTAACTGTCTCTTTGGAAGGATCAGGGCAAAGTAACTGCTGCACCTCCAGTTTAGATATGATGGGAACAAGTCACAGCATGTTTAGCCTCAGCTAAGATCATAAATGTCATTGCTGGACTGAGAAACCACTCATAAGGCATTAAGATAGTTCTGCTCAATTTGTCTGCCAGTAAACTGGATGACCTTGGGATGTGAGTTGCTATTAGAAAGTGGTGAGAATACATTGCCAGACTCGTATGGCTTCTCGACATGGGGATAGGAGTGTGTTCCTCACAGTCTGTCGATGTACCAAACCAGACAAACTGTCCATATCATCTGCACTGATATCATACCCCTAATAGGGCTCCTGAAGTGCCCGCAACATTAAGAGGGCTGCCCTCATTTCCAAGACACTGATGTGAAGGTTGGCCTCTATGTGACCAAGTATTTTGGACAGTCTTTCTTTGAAAAGCCCCCCCCAACCCTAGAAGGGATGTGTTTGTGGTAACTACAGCCACAGGGCTGATCCATAAGTTATGGCTATCCTTCTGTCACTGAAGGAGACATTATCCACCAGGATATGTGTTGCCTGCAAATTTGAGTGAGTCAACTTCTGGCATGAAGTGGAGGATATATTTCTGGGACCACTGCACATTAGGGGGTGCTGAAGCACTCATGTAAAGTCTGGCTAATGGTACCATGAGGATTGTAAATGCCATTAGGTCTAGTAGACTGATAATTAACCTCACTGGAGGAGATAGGTGGCGAAGAACCAGAGTGGCTGTGTGGCATATGGAGAGTACCCTAGAATGGGACAGTTTTGCAATCTGTAAATGCGACAATGCGGCAACCGAAAAAATCCATTTGTTGAGTAGGGGCTCAGAAGGCTTTTGTTGAGGCTGACTGTGATAACTAGGTCTTGCATCATATGGAGCAAAAGGCCTCGATGGTACAACAAAAATCATGGGAGGTGGAAGCTATGAGCCAACCTTAGAGAACAGCAAAGACGGATTCCTAGCAAGCGAAGATGTGCTGGCATCATTGCAGTCATCTTGAGCCCCCAGGGACTGTGAGACTGAATGACAGGGCATTGAAATGATAATGTTTGGCTCCCAGACAGAAACTGTGAAATATCTTCAAATGCTTCTCTATCTTCACATGACACTAGGTGTCCTTGAGATCTGTGAGGCACATCCTATCTTCCTTCCTCAGCAGAGGCGAAATGGACTGAGGAGTGACCATCCGGAACGTCTGTGTCGCATATTGACTTAAATGACAGGATCAAGATGGGTCTAAGGTCTGTTTTTTTTGGATACTAAAAAGAACCTGGAGTAGACTTTGGACTCCACCTGGTCTTTGGGTAATGGTCGGATGACTTTTTCTAGCAGTTTGGATATTTCTACTAGTTCCTACTGACCGGGTGGAACACTGGGGACCTTCTTTTTGATAGAAGGAAGGAAAAATGGTATGGAGCAGTCTCTAGAAATTTAGCACCACGAATATGTAGTTATGCTTTGTCAGGCATGGGGGGGGGGGGGTTCAGGGATAAAAGTGCCCCCCCCCCAGACTGCCTCCAGAGCGCAGCAGTCAGGTAACTCTTCCGGGGTGCTGGAAGGAATTGCTGGGTAAATGGATCAGGAAATCCCTGGCTATGCCTCTGCGTCTAGGGCAGCATCCACTGCTGTTAGTACCTCCTCTGCCAACAGAAGGTCTACCACCAGCAGCATCTTGATAACAGCTCTGTGAATTCTGGAACCACATCTTTCTAGCCTGCAGATTCATAGAATAGGTTTGTTGAGGGATGGAAAAGTGGATCCGCACTGCAGAAAGGGTCTTACCATCTTGGTGACTCCTGGTCAGTGTGTCTTTCACTTTGTCCAAATAATGTGGAAACATCAAAAAAGGGATTAATTAAGTCTTAAAGCTAAAATCCCACAGACCCATCCAAGCTGCCAAAGGATGGTAATGTTGGTGCCCACTGTTCTGGCTGTGCCATCAGCTGTTTAGAGAGCAGTCGCATGGCCACACTGGAAGTACACTGCCGGGCAGAAAGCTGGGGGCCAACTGTCTGGTGAACATCCACAGGCAGGTTGCCAGAGAGACTTGGAAACCTCCTTGGTCATCTCTCTCAAACCTGGTAACATGGGCTAGATAATTCAGCACTCTAAAAAGTCACTGAAGCATACGTCCATTTCCCAAACAGGTCCATGGCCCAATACACCATTGTTAGGGGGTGGACTAAGGAACTTTCCTCTGACTGTTCTTTTACAACTGCTGTCACCACCATCACATCTACTGGCAGACCTTTGCTCAAGTGTTTTCAGTCTGGGTGCTGCCAAAATCTTATGAGTTACTTGGGGATGGGTTCCACCATGTCAGAGTCCTTCCATGTTCATTCAGCTATCAAATCAAGGATACCCATGATGAAACCAAGCCAACACAGACTCATCTGGAGTGGGTGACCCTTCACCTTCAATCAAGTCTGTGTCATTTGTAAAAAAAAAAACTCTGAAGAGTTGAAGTGCTTCTGCTTGCAACTCTCTTATGAACAGATTCCAGGGATGGGGGAAATCTGAAGGTTTTTGTATCAGACTGGAAGTTGATACAGCATGCAGCCTGGAAAGCCTGTGGGGCTGACTGACCCTGTCTGAGAAGAATATGGGAAGTGGAATCGGATTCCTGCTGGGGTTCAGATGTGCGTTTTTCTTCAGCATCGAAAGGACCTGCTCAACAGCCTTGAAGGCTGAGACACAGGAGTCCTTCTCAGACAGGAAGAAAGCCTTGGGACCAAGGGTTCTCAACTCAGAGGCCAAATTCTGTGCAGAATTATCAAAAGCCAAGACAGAGGTGTTGCCCATCCCCTGGAACCATGGCCCTGAAGCTTTGGCCAAGAGTCTCTTCTGAATCCAAACATAATTGGACCTGAAAAAAGAATGGAACCTGTTGGAGTTTAGTAACTTGGACTATTGGCTCCACAAAGGAGCTCTGGGACAGACTGGATCTGAGATGGCCTGGCCTACAGGACAGGATAATGAAAAGGCTGGCCCACCACTTGGTACATTCCCAGAAAAAGATACCAAGAAAACAGAGCTGAATCTATGTTCTCAGGAAAGTACAGTTGTGTACACCTACCATAAATGTAGATGTTCGAGTGTCTTCACTGTTGCAGTCATAACTGTAGGGTGCTCCTGCCGGCAGGCAGCCCGAGGTCGGTCAGAATCCCAAAGTCTGGTTCCGGCGTCGGCTGTACAAGCTAGTACCCTGACGTCAGTACGCTCTGGTACATAGCCCACAGCCGACGCCATCTTCTCCAGCCTTTCTTGCCCTAGATGTCAGAAGTCCCCAATAAATCAAAAATGAATCCAACAAGGAAACACAAATACACCACAAGAGAGAAAAGGGGATAGGAGGGAGGAACCAACTGCAACAGTGAAGACACTCGAACATCTACATTTATGGTAGGTGTACACAACTGTACTATGTTCATCATGTTTCACTGTTGCAGTCGTAACTGTAGGGTGGAATCCCAAAGCAGTGAAAAAAGGGAGGAGGTTTAGACAGAAGGGGCAGCAAGAAGACCTTGCAAAACAGCAGAGGCAAAGCCTGCCCTGGTCTTAGAATACAAAGGGAGATTGTAGTGTTTGGAAAAAGTATGCACAGAACTCCAAGTAGCAGCTTCCAAGATATCCTTGGTAGGAACTCCTCTGAGAAAAGCTGTAGCAGTAGCAGCTGCTCTAGTAGAATGACTTCTCACAGTACCTGGAAACTGTTTCCCATGATGAGTGTAACAAAATCTTCTTCCATAAGAAATCCATTTGGAAATGGTTTGTTTGGAAATAGCCTTTCCAAGAGAACTGGAGGCAAAAGAAACAAACAAATGGTTAGATTTTCTGAATTTTAGTCTTGTCCAAATAAAATCGTAACTGTCTGTGCATGTCCAAGGTATGCAAAATCCTTTCCCCTTTATTTTGAGGATTAGGAAAGAAGGTAGGAAGGTGAATTGTTTGATTTAAAGCCACATTCGAAATCACCTTAGGCATGAAAGTAGGATTGGTCCTCAAGGATACTCTGTCCTGGTGGAAAATAAGGTATGGTTCCACAGCCATGAGAGCTTGCAACTCTGAGACCCTTCTGGCAGAAGTCAAAGCTAACAAAAGAACTGTCTTCCAAGATAAAAACGTAATATCTGAAGATGCAGCAGGCTCAAAAGGAGGCAAAGTAAGTTTTTCTAAAACATAACTAAGATCCCAAGCAGGAACAGGAGGGGTCCTGGGAGGCCTTAAATTCTTAGCCCCTCTCAAGAATTGTCTCACCAAAGGATGAGAAAAAACAGGGGGATCAGTATTGAAATGAGCAGAAATAGCAGAAGCATGAATCTTAATGGAAGAAAAGGAAAGTCCATTAGACAAAAGACCCGAAAGGTAAAGCAAAATAGAAGAGAGATCAGGCACCAGAGGGTCCAAGCCTCGGTCCTGCATCCAAATGCAAAATCTCTTCCATTTAGAGGCATAGGATTTCCTAGTGCTAGGCCGTCTAGCTTCCAAAAGAACATCCAAAACTTGTTTGGGAAGACTAGAAGAAATCAAATTCCTTTGAAGAGCCAAGCTGCCAGGCAAAGGGTCTTGAGATTGGAATGTAGCAACTGACCCTGATGCTGGGACAGAAGAGAAGGGTTCAGAGGGAGAATCCAAGGAGGCTCCAAAAACAGGAGCTTTAAAGTTGGATACCAAAACTGTCGAGGCCAATTTGGAGCAATCAAGATGAGGAACTTGGACTTGCCCTGTTTTATCTTTAGTAATACCCGAGGAAGTAGAGGAAGAGGAGGGAAGGCATATCCCGAAAGGTTTCTCCAGCTGAAGGACAGGGCATCCACTTTCCAAGCTGTTTTGTGGAATAACCTGGTGCAAAAGTGAGGCAGCTGATGATTGAGATGGGATGCAAACAGATCTATCTGGGGACATCCCCAAACTGCAGTAATTCTGTTGAATAAGTTGGTGTCTAGCATCCATTCGTGAGGATCTAAAATGTTCCTGCTCAGGCTGTCTGCTAAGAGATTCTGTTCTCCTGGTATGAACTGGGCCTGGAGATGTAGATTCAGATTTAGAGCTGTGTCCCATAGAGCCATAGCTAGTCTGCAAAGGGGGTACGATTGAGAACCCCCCTGCTTGTTTATGTACCACATGACTGTGGTGTTGTCTGTGCAAATCAAAAGAGGCCCTGGATGCAAAAGGTTCTTGAAGGCTAGAAGAGCATTTTGAACTGCCAACATTTCCTTCAGATTGATGTGCCAGTGAAGATGATCCTTTGTCCAGGTTCCCTGCTGGCAATTGCCTAGAAAATGTGCTTCCCAAGCATAATCCGAGGCGTCCGTGGTTATGATTTGAGAAGGTTGAGGAAGACAAAAGCTTTCCTTCTTTTAAAGCACACACCCTGGACCACCAAAGGAACTCCTTCTGGAGGCAGGGGATCAGAGGAATCAGTGTCCAGATCGTGGTAATGCTGCGACCATACACTTTTCAGATACCATTGAAGCTTTCTCATATGAAGCCTTGCATTTGGAATCAACAGAATGCAGGAAGCCATGTAGCCCAGTGCCTGCAGGAATTTCCTTGCAGTGAGCTGAGGTAGAGTTGCCAAAGTCTTGAAAATTGAAGCCAGCTGTATTTGTTTTTCTGTAGTGAGGAAGGCCCTTTGTAAGGTTGTACTTAAGAGGGTACCCAAAAATACCATTTGTTGAGAAGGGATCAAATGTGACTTTTTTGTGTTCACTGAAAATCCCAGTAGGAGGAGAAGACGTTGAACAAAATCCAGATGTTGAAGTAAAAGATCCTTGCTGTCTGCCTGAATAAGGCAGTCGTCCAAATAGGGGTAAATCTGAATCCCCTGGAGTCTGCAATAAGCCACTACTGGTGCCAGGCACTTGGTAAAGATTCTGGGCGCAGTAGATAAACCAAAGGGCAGTACAGAGAATTGAAAGTGTCTCGAACCTGCCTTGAATCTGAGGAATTTCCTGCGTTCCTGCCTGATGGGAATGTGTAAATAAGCTTCCTTTAGGTCCAATGTCACCATCCAGGCGTCCTGAGAGAGCATTGGAATCAGCTGCTGCAGAGTAAGCATCTTGAATTTTGGAATTTCCAAAAAGGTGTTTAACACAGAAAGGTCCAGAATAGGGCTCCATGAGCTTTGTTTTCTTGGAACCAGAAACAGTCTTGAATAAAAACCTTTTCCCATCTCTGAGTGGAACAGGCTCTATGGCTCTCATGGCCAGAAGAGCATCCACTTGATTTAAGGCCTCTGACCATTGATGTTTTGGCAGATCTGGCCAACCGAAAGCCCTTGGCAGGGTATGAAAGTGGAATTTGTAGCCTTTTAAAATCACGTCCAATACCCATTTGTCCTGGGTAATATGAGTCCAATTTCTGTAGGAGAGAGAAAGTTTTCCTCCGAGAGGGGCATCCAGGTTAAGAGGTCCTGTAGCCCAACCGAGAGAGTCATTGAGTTTGCTTTCTTTGAGATTGGGATCTGTCTTCTCCCCTTCTAGGTGAAGAAGCAGTCCATTGTCTCGATCCGTAGGAGGCCTGAGCTTGGCCACGACCTCTGGAGCGTCTATATCTTCCCCTTTGAGGCCTGTCAGACGTGGGAAAGGACCAATTTTTGGAGGGCCAATTCCTGGAAAATCTAGGAGGCTGAACTTGCAAGAAATCTTTCACAGTTTGCATAGATTTTGCCTTTTCTTCCATCTTTTTAATAACCTCCTCTGCCTTAGATCCAAAAAGAACATCATGCTGAACAGGGGCATCTAATAATTTAGCCTTAACCTGTTCAGGTAAACTTTGCTCACGAAGCCAAGCATGTCTCCCGATACCAGTACCAGAGGCTGCGGCCCTGCAAGAAGCATCCAAAGCATTAAAACCACAATGCAAGCTATGTTTGTTCAGTTGCATGCAATACATCCTGTAGTTCCTTATCTTCTGCACATGCAGGAAGGGAAGCAAGCTTTTGCTTTAAAACAGACAAAAGAAATTGCTGATACTTAAACATATGAAACTGGCAATTTAAAGCCCTAACAGAAAGGGTAGCAGAAGTATATACCTTTTTGCCCCACCTGTCTAAGGTACGAGAATCCTTCTCAGAGGGAATAGGATTCTTAGAAGTAGCAACTTTAGCAGCCTTAGAACCCTGAGATATAGTCTCAGGATCTGCAGAAGGATTCTTAAATAAGAACAAATGAGACTCAGGAACCCTATAAAACCTATCAGGCTTAGAGGGAGCAGGAGGCATGGAATCAGGATTCAAATTAGCCTCGGAAAAAGCATCATCCACAATGTCAAGAACAGGAGGGATAGCCAAAGGCCTATGTTGAGGAAGAAGGAATTCTCTAAGCCTCTTCTTGGAAGCAGAATAATCCTGACCTTCCCAATGAAAATGTTCCCTCATCTCATGTAAGGTTTCCCCAAAAGAAAAATCTTCAGGCGGAGAGGCAGAGGGCAAGGAGTCCTCAGCATCTGAATCCTCATAAGGAGGAAAAGAATATTCCTGATCAGAAGAAGAGACAGAAGATATAGAAGCCTGGTCAGAGGAATCCATAGGAACATCCCGTCGAGGCCTTTTCTCAGGGCGGGGGGGTGAGAACCCCTAATCATTGTAAGCAAATCTTCAGCCATCCTTAACAATTGCTTCTGTGTCCTGGGAGTAGATTCAGAAGTAGCTTGAGCAGGAGCTTTAGACCCAACAGGAGTCTGTCTTTGCCTTTGAAATAGTGATGTGAGTAGGCCTGAATACCCCCTCAGAAGCCGGTACCTGCACAGCGGTTCAGGACCCATCTGAGGGAGCGACGTCCAAAGGTCCTGCAGCAGATAAAATAGAAGGCCTTGGCTTCCCATGGGAGTCCATATCGGCCATCGGTTCAGAAGTGGCGGACAGGGGCTGCAAAAGCGCCTCACTGACAGCCGAACCGGATGCTGGCTCCAGCTGCAACGAGTCCTGTTTGGACCTCGGAGGCCTGTCCTTGTCTTTGCACTTCTTTTGAATTCCGGTAGTGTCCGACAACATTCTATAATTGAAGCATCTGCCAAAGTAATTCAGAGCCCAGTCGTACCTGCGCTTGATAGTACGAGAATTGAACCTGGCACAGAACCAACAAGAAACGTCGTGGTCAGGGCCTAAGCAAGGTAGACAGTAAGAGTGGAAATCTTTATGAGGTATTTGTTTTCCACACGTAATACAATTATTAACTTTTTCTGACATCGGAGGAACAAGAAAAAGATTCCCCAACGGGGTACTTAGCTTTGAGAAGAGAAGTAAGAACTTCGGACCGACAACCAAAAACGCTGTTCGAAAATCGCCAACCAACGACTTGCGAGCTGCTTTCCACCGCACGGCAAGAAAGACTGGAGAAGATGGCGTCGGCTGTGGGCTATGTACCAGAGCGTACTGACGTCAGGGTACTAGCTTGTACAGCCGACGCTGGACCCAGACTTTGGGATTCTGGCCGACCTCGGGCTGCCTGCCGGCAGGAGCACCCTACAGTTATGACTGCAACAGTGAAACACGATGAACATCATCATCCTCTCAACATCTTGTTCAGTCTGGATTCTGGATGTAAGAGAGGACGTCAATGAAGGTGGCCTTGAGTACCTTAATTCTTGGATCGGTGAGTACAATCCGCGACTCACAGGGTCTTTCCTAGTATCTCTTGGGTAACCCATCTGCCTGTGGATGTTCTGGGGAGAACTGGGACCGTGAAGGTGACAAGACTGATCCGAGGAACTGTCTGCTCAGAACATCAAGGTACCCTGGGATTCACACTGGACTACAAAGCTGGATCTGGGGAATGCTTTTGAGATTTTTCAGAGTCCGATTTCTCTTTTTACTTCAACTTTTCTCCTTTTGCTTCTCTTTCTCAATCTCTTTCGCCTTTTGTCTCTGTTTACCCTGGGCCTCTTGTCTGTTTGCTGGAGAGGAGGCAGTGGAAGAAGTTGAAGGTTCGGCAGAGCCTGTCTGAGGGGGAAGAAGACTCTTCACAATTAAAATTCTCTCTCCTAGTTTGTACAGCCTGATAGCTGAATGAAGCACAGACCTGACACTGCATGCAAGATGGGCAGCGCCCAAACAGTAAATGCACAGGGAGTGTGAATCTTGGGGGGAGGGGGGCCTTGTGTCCACACACAGTGCATTTCTTTAAACCTTGGCTGCTGGCCATTACTTAATTCTAGCTGTAAAAACAAAACAGGCGCTCTCACACACAAGTAGTTAGCAGGCTACAAAGCACTATGCGAAACCACTATACTGAAAAATATACATCTACATATGTCTAAATCTATCAACTCCCTTAAGAACTACATGTATAATACGAAAAAGGAAACTCAAACTATGACTAACCTAACATGTTAACTACCTAAATATAACATAAAAAGGCTAAAAATGTAATCCAAAACTAACTGGAGAGGTAAGCGGGAGGGGTGAATGCTATTAAGGAAATTCATTAAAACACCATAAAGGATACAGTAACTGCGTGCCCTTGTAAACACAACTAGAATCTTCGGGCAGCAAACAAGACTGGAAGCACTGAGATGGTGGTCGGGGAATTATGGGTAGGGGAGGAGGCAAAGCTCTGCAACCATGGCTTCAGAGTTGGTGTCGAGGTTGGAGCAGACAACCCATAGTTGAACCGGATGAAAATAGACAACATTGGCGCTCTCTTTATATACACACACACATATACATATATATCCGAGTGCGTGTGTGTGTGTGTGTGTGTGTGGATAAGACGGATGGCCGAATGGTGGATATGTCAAGTACCAGTAAGTGGGGTTGGGGGTGTGTGTGTGAGAGAGACAAAGAAAATGCGAATTAGTGTTAGGGTCAAGGATGAAGGAAGGATGGATGTTGTGAGTTTGGTGTCTTAGGATAAGGGCAAGGGTTAGGCTAGGGCATAAATGTAGTGTTTGTGTGAATTTGTGAATGTTTGTGTGTATCCCTATCTTGTGTAGTGGCAGTGTTACAGGAGGTTTTAATGAAGGTAAGGAGTAGGGTTAGGGCTGGGGAAAGGGGCTGCACTAGAGTTAGGGTTAGCACCCATTACTAAGGTGGTGCAGGAGGACTAGGAGCCTAGATCTAAAGGCATATAAACTTGATACTGCTCTTGAACAGCCTTTTACTTTGTTAGGTAACTGTTTGCCAGCAGTCTTATAAGCAAATGAAATGCAATCCGAAAGCCAGTTTGACAGGGTAACCTTAGAAACAGGCAAGCCTTTATTTTTGTCTGAAAAATAAACATAAATTGGTCTGATTTTCTAAATTCTTTAGTCCTGTGTAGGTAAAACCTGAGAATTCTGTGGATGTCTAATTGGCGTAGTCTGTATTCTGATTTATTAGTATGATTTGGAAAGAACACTGGTAGTTCAATAGTTGTGTTGAGATTATGCTCTGAACATTCCTTGGGAAGAAAGGAAGGATTAGTTCTAAGTGAGACTCTATCCTTGTGGAAAACAATGCAAGGAGAGCGAATGGTGAGAGCTTACAATTCTGAGACTCTTCTAGCAGTAGTTATAGCTACTAAAAACAGTGTTTTCCAAGACAATAATTTCAGATCCGATGAAGAAGAGGGTTCAAAAGGGGAAGAAATTAAAGATGTAAGAACTAAGTTTAGGTCCCAGGGTTCTGGTGGTTGTCTGATTGGAGGTCTGAGAAGGACTCCTTTTCAAAAAGGTTTTGCACAAAGAGTGGAAGTAATTTGAGATGGCAGCTAACTGAACTCTAACCGTAGCAGCCGCAGCTCCTTCATGAAAAATGGATGCCAGAAAGAACAAAAACGACTCTATAGGAGCTATATAGGGATTTATGCCTTGGTTTACTGCCCAAGAACCTTTTCCATTTGCTGGAATATATTTTCCTAGCGGAAGGCTTGTGGGAAGAAATCAGAATGTGTTTGACTGCAGGTGAAAGGGAAACAACTGGCTATTCGTGGAACTGGAAAAGCCATGCTATTAATTTCAGGGTCTGGATAGTAGGGTGTACGGTTGCTTTCTGAATCACTCTTGGAATGAGAGGAAAAGGTGGGAAAGCATAAAGGAGTCCCGGAGGCCAATTGTGGACCACAGCATCCCTGGGTGACATCCCCGGATGAAGAATTAGGACAAAGTAGCTGCTGTATTTGGTGTTCACGTATGTGGCGAATAGGTCACAGCAAGGCTGGCCCCATTTGTAAAAAATCTCTTTCACAACTTCTGAATTCAGGGACTACTCATGAGGCATCAGAATTGCTCGACAGAGTGTCTATCACATCGGACTGCCTCGGGATGTGCGCTGCTACCAGAAAGAGTTGAGTGTCCATCGTCCGTTTCCATACTCTTAAGGCCTCTCGACAAAGTGGGTAAGATTTGGGTCCCCCTTGCTTGCTTATGTACCAAACTACAGACATGTTGTCTGACTGAACCGCAATTGTCCCTGTGAGAAGAGAACTGTGAAGTACTTGCAATGCGTAGAGCACTGTTCTCATCTCCAGAACATTTGCGTGCAAGCGGTTCTCGTGGTTCTGCCAAGTACCTTGGACTGTCATTCCCAGATAATGCCCCCCCCCCCCCAAATCTGGGAGGCGTCAGTGGTCAAAACTGCATTTTCTTGAGGGGGAATGAGTGGGCGACCTAAATGAAGTTGATCCGTATGTAACCACCATGTCAGATCCATCTTGCAGGCGTTTGTGATGAGAATTTGGTGAGACAGGGGAGATCCTGCATTAACCACTGGGCAAATAGTAGCCATTGAAGGACTCGTGTGCAGACAGGCTCGGGGAACTACGAGAATGGAGGAAGCCATAGTCCCTAGGACCTGAAGGACTACCCTGGCCTGTACTTTGTGTCTCTTCAGCAAAGATCGGACTAGGTCGCGTAGTGATTCTATTTTTTCTGGTGTCAGTTTTGCTGTCATGGTGGTTGAGTCTATTTCTGAGTCTAAGAATACAATGTGCTGCGATGGCAATAAGGCTGATTTTTTTTAATGTTTATTGTAATGCCTAATCTGGCACACAAGGATAGTCTCGTCCCTGGTTCTGATAAGTTGGTGTTTGGTGGTAGTAGTGAGGAGCCAGTCGTCAAGGTTTGAAAACACCTGGAATCCCTGGCGTCTCGGGTGAGCTGTTACCCCTGCCATGCATTTGGTGAACACTCTGGGGGCTGTAGTGAAGCCAAAGGGCAGTGTTCGAAATTGAAAGTGTAAGTGTATTCTGGAGCGCCTGTCCATTTTGATGTGGTAGTACGCATCCTGAAGATCTATTGAACACATCCAACTGTCTTTCCCGATAAAGGGAAATATCGACTGAAGAGTGATCATTCAGAACTTTTACTTATGTACTCACCATAACTTCAGATGTTTGGGATCCATCTCGCCTACATTCTGAATGATGGGTTCGGAGCCGATCCCTCGGCTCCGACTCGGCACGCTTATGCCAAAGAACGAAGTCTCTTACTGGCTGAGCTTACCATATCCCAGGATGCACCACTACCAGTCCCCCAGATCTAGTTTGTCCCAAGACCATACATGCATACATGCACACCCTGCTTATATAACATCGTCAGATGAAACAAGATAAAACAGTAGAACTCAAAACCGTTCAATCTCTTCTGATCTCCAAGGCAGGGGGAAGGAGGGTGGGTATTAGGAATGTAGGCGAGATGGATCCCAAACATCTGAAGTTATGGTGAGTACATAACTAAAAGATGTTATGTGATCCTATCTCGCCTACATTCTGAATGATGGGACAGCGTCCCTAGCACCTGAATCCTGGGTGGCTCACTGGAAAACACTCCTGAGTACCGTGGAACCAGATGAAGCTCGTCCTCTAGATGCCACATCCAATTTGTAGTGTGAAATGAAAGTGTGCGGATTGGACCAAGTAGCAGCAGCACAGATTTCCGATATAGCGAGCTTGGAATGAAAAGCTATAGAAGTAGCCATAGCTCTGGTAGAATGAGCTTTGATAGATGTTGTAAGTTGCTTATTCGAAGAAGAATAAGTCTGAGTTATGCAATCTCTGATCCATTTTGAGATAGTAGCTTTTGTGATGGTTTGGCCCAGTTTATTATCTGAGAAGGACACAAACAACTGGTCTGACTTACGAAGTTGCTGAGTCCTGTCTAAATAGAAGCGCAACTGCCTGTGAACATCCAATTTATGAAGAGTGTATTCTGCTTCATTGGAGAATTTTGGAAGAAAACCGTAGCTCTAGAGATTGTTGGAGGCAGAAAGTAGAACAGACCTTTGGGACAAAGGATGGATTAGGCCTAAGTGATACTCTATCCTTGTGGAAAATCAAGTACGGTGGCTTAATAGACAGGGCTTGAAGCTCGAAACTCTTCTTGCAAGTAATTGCAACTAAGAAGGCAGTTTTCCAAGACAGGTATTTTAACTCGCATGTAGCAGCCGGTTCGAAGGGGAGATGTTAATGCAAGCACCAAATCAAGATCCCATGGAGGTGCAGGATGAAAAATTGGTGGTCTTAATAGGCTCGCACCTTTAATGAAAGTTTTGCATAGTCTACTGCTCATCAAAGGAGGATCCATGGATTGTGGAATTTAGAGATAGCCGCTAGTTGGACTTTAATAGTTGAGACAGAAGATCCCTGATTAAACAAGGATGTTAAAATTTTAAGACCTCTGGGACAGGAGCAGTGATAGGGTCTAAGCCCTTGAGTTGAGCCCAGATAGCAAACCTCTTCCACTTACTAAGGTACAATTTGTTAGTGGTGGGTTTGTGGGCCGAAGATAAAATGTGAACAACTTCGGGTCTAGAGTGTGCCTTCTAACTAAAGTCGGAAGTGGAGGAGCCAAGCTGTCAATTTCAAAGATTGAAGGGACTGATGTCGAAGTCCCGACTGATGGATTAGCAAGTCCGGCATCAGGTCTAAAGTCCACGGATCGTCCACTGCATGCTTCTTCAGGTAGGAAACCATACCTGGCGAGGCCAGTACGGGCAATCAGAATCATTGAAGACCCCAGTTGAGAGGCTTTTTGAATAACTCTGGGAAGAAGCGAATTGGGGGAAAGGCATAAAGTAGCCCTGTTGGCCAAGGTTGTGCTAGAGCATCCATGGCTGGTACTCCCTGATGTGGGATCAAGGAGAAGAACCTTTGACACTTGGTGTTTAATGGAGTTGCAAATAGGTCGCAGCACGGCGTCCCCATCTCTGAAAACCGGAGCTGCTACTGTGTGGTTTAGAGACGACTCGTGAGGAGAGAGAATTGTCCTGCTCAATTTGTCTGCCAATATATTTGACTTTCCCGGGATGTGGGTCGCTACCAAGAAGTGGTTGGTAGCTTCAGCCCATTCCCACACTCTCATGGCCTCTCTGCAAAGGGGTATGATCTGGTCCCTCCTTGTTTGTTCAGATACCAAACCACCGACATGTTGTCTGTGTGGATGGCGATGATGCCCTGAGGAAGAAACTTGTGTAAGGCTTGTAGGATAGCAGTACAGCCCTCATCTCCAACACATTGATGTGGAGAAGAGCTTGCCTGGAAGCCAGGAGCCCTGAACTAGCCTGCCCAGACAATGCCCCCACCCTATCTGGGAGGCATCTGTCGTCAGGGTAACCA